>NW_006295921.1:724647-741418 GCF_000327345.1 Myotis davidii
GGCCTGAGGCTCGGCCTGCCGCCCCTGTGCGCCCTCCTCCCCCGACCCTCCCAGCCAGGAAGCAATCCGGGTCCTGGTTACAGACAGTCCGATGTCCCCGCCCCGCCAGGGAGCGGGCGGTGGAAAGGAGGGGCACTTTACATATCACAGCTGCGGTCCTCGGTCAGACCTTATGGGGGGCGAGCCTTCTGAGAACTGTCCTCCACAACCTATTTCTTCCTCCCAGAAGACGCGTTCCCCAGGTTTTCCAGGGACGGAAGGAGGACATGTAGACGGAGGTCGGCCTCAGACCTGTCACCTGCTCCTCCGTGCTCGTCTGGACCCGGAGTGAGCCTAGGACCGCCTGGCTGGGGCTGGAGGCCGCCTCCTTCTCCTGGCCCTCTGGATGGGGAGATGGCTGGGGAAGACCCCTGGGACCCTGCACGCCCCGCACTGGGGATGGAGCCCACCACCGGGCATGTGCTCTGACCAAGAATCGAACCGGTGACCTCCTGGCTCATAGGTCGATGCTCAACCCCTGAGCCCCGCCAGCCGGGCTGGGACCCTGATTCATTTCTCGACCCCACGAAGCAACATGGGATCCGCTCCTCAGAAATGGATGGGGGATGGGCGCAGTCATCATGCTCCGGAGGGAACGGGCTGCAGGGGTCTCCCCGGGTCCCAGCCTAGAGCAGGTGAACGGTGACAGGTGAGCTGCACCAGGTACCGGAAACCCCGCACGCTCTCCCCTGCTCCCACAGGCGGGGAGTGTTTGCTGAAAAAGAGCAGACAGGCCCCGTGTCCAGGTTACCCGGCCAATTCAGAGTGACTCGGAGAACAGAGCCAGAGAGCAAACAGCGGAACAAAGAGAGGCTTCCCCTTGCATCGGGCCTGTCTTCTCAGTTCTCCCTTCCTCCTTACCCACCCCGGGCCCCGAAGGGCAACTTGGAAACATTTCCTTCCAAAACAATTATAAGGAGGGTGTTGGTGGTGTTGACGGTGATGATGGTGTTGACGGTGATGATGATGACGGTAATAATGGTGATGGTGGTGATGATGGTGATGATGGTGGTGATGATGGTGGTGATGATGGTGATAATGGTGATAATGGTGATGGTGGTGATGATGGTGGTGGTGGTGATGATGGTGATGGTGGTGGTGGGGATGATGGTGATGACGGTCATAATGGTGATGGTGGTGATGATGGTGATGGTGATGATGATGATGGTAATGGTGACAATGATGGTGATGATGGCGGTGGTGGTTATGGTGATGGTGATGATGGTGATGATGGTGATAAGTTCATACAGTGACTGGAGAGTTCTCTCAGCAGCCTCACCTGGATAAGGTAGCTGTCTGGATACCTGAGCATTCATTTATCACTTTTTACCACGAACTAGCCAAGGTATTTTAATTTTTATGGAATTTCTAGTATAACAGTAAATACATTTCCCTAGACGAGTTGTCAATTCGCAAAGAGCCTTCTGCAAAAAATACCACAGAAGTCTGAATCTCAATTCATTCATGAAAAAAAAACAACACTATTTTCGGAGTCTAAGGGGTGAGCAGGACACCAAAAAATTGCATCTTTCTTCATTTCTTTGCCCCCATATCGCAGGCTTTAAAGTCTTCTCAGGGGAGAAGGAATGACTCTGGAGAAAGTCCAAAAGAACAGCTCCTCTTAGAAGCTTAACACTTCCCTAGTTTTGAAAACTTTAACATGGACAGACTCAGTGAAACCACGATTACTGCGGTAGATTCCTAGGTGAGAGTTCCTTTGTTTTCTGAAGTTATTTTAAATGGGAGATCTGCGGGAAACTGTGGCATCCCTGTGAGCCACTCTGTTTCACTCTGGGAAGACCAGGCCTCGGTCCGTGCTGGTTTGGTGTCTCTGTTGTTTCATCAGAGCTCCCTGGCTTATGATGGCCATATATAGTCATGCGAAAAGGCTAAACATGAATATGGATTGGCAACGTGTTTGTTTAAATAGAGAGATATTTTTGTCCTCTTCGGGGAACGCAAGAGCCAGCTGCCCTCGGGTCTCAGGACCGGGGACGGGGCTGGGCTCACGGGGACGCCCCGCCCCCCACCGCCCCCAAGCTCACCAGCCCATTTCCTGTGTCCAGGTGTGGAGGTGGAGAGGGGGTTCACCTTTGACCCACACTCAAAACTGTGCATTTCTGCATTTGGCAAGATAGGATTTCGGGAACTGGGGAAATAGGTCATAAAAAGGCTAAAGTTTGGAGAGAAAAAACATATAAGATACTGGGATCTCAAATAGCTTCTCTAAAGCAACATTTTGATGAGTTAAGTGAAAATGAATCAGAAACACATGGATTAAATTTCCCTTAACATACACAAGGGCTCCGACATCAAGCGCTTCGGGCCAAATGTGTTCCTGGTTTTACGGAGCCCAGAGCCCTCTCCTGACTGTCGGGGATCGTGGCACCCTGCTGGCGACGGGGCCACCCATGGGTCTCTCTCCTCTGGCGTCCTGTGACCTGCCGTGGGCGACATCTTCTGTGCTCCCTGCGTGCCCCGTCTCCCAGGGCCGCCAGGACCGGCTGTGGGTGGCACTGCTAGGCCCCAGCTTGGGGACTGTAGACATGCCAGGCAGGATGTGGGGACACCGGGTGTGACGGTCTCCTGGGGCTCTGTACCCCCTCTTTCCCCTCTGGCTTATCAGGGGTGCAGGCTGGAACCCGCCCTAGAGACCACTGGGGTGACCGTGGCCCGAGCAGGCCCGCCGTGACCCAGCTGGACGAGGAGAGCAGGCTGGAGAGTGAGGCTGGAGGGGGCCGGCCAGGGCACGGCGCCTCCGGGGAAAAAGCCTGGTAGCCAGCCGGGGAGGGACGGCCCCATCCTTCTCAAGGTCCTCAGCCCCACCCACAGGGCCCCCCTACTGCTCTGACCTCACTGCTCCCCGCTGTCCTCAGCACCCACCTTCTCTTCTCCTCGGACCTCCCCAGGGATAGGGAACGTCTGGCCTGTGAGCCATTTAAGGCCCAAGAAATCACTTGGTCTGGCCCTGCCACGGCATCAGGGGTGAGTTCATGAAATGTTTGCCCAAATAGAGCAGGCTCATTTTTACCTACTTATTTATTTATCTTTAATATATTTTTATTGACTTCAGAGAGGAAGGAAGACGGAGAGAAAGATAGACATATCAATGATGAGAGAGAATCATGGATCGGCTGCCTCCTGCACGCCCCACACTGGGGATCGAGCCCACAACCCGGGCCTGTGCCCTGACCGGGAATGGAACCATGACCTCCTGGGTCACAGGTCGACGCTCGGCACTGAGCCACCAGCCTGGCGAGCAGGGTAATGTTTGAGGGGAAGATGGTGAAGGCCTAGAATGATGCTATAAACACCCAAACGGCCTGTGAGCTGGTTCCAACCTGGGGCTTGGCTCCGGCTGCCTGTCCCCGGGACTCTCCAAAGACACCTGCTCCCCACGGGGTCCCTGAGCACCGCCACCTGCAGGCGGCTCCCGACACCCCACTCTCGGCAGTGCCCTTTGCTTTGCTCCTTCCTGGCACCAGCCACCTCCCTGCACACTCTGGCCGAAGGGTCTGGCTGCTCCCTGCCCGGCCCCGCCCTGGCTCCACCCCGGACACCAGCCCCACACAACAGGGACCTTCGCCTTTGCGTGGGTCACATCCCTGACACGTGGTGGGCGCTCAGGTCAGAACACGTGCTCAACCCAAACTTTTAAAGACCTGTGCATACTTTTCCAGTAAATGCGAGAGTCCGAGTGGGCCGGCAAGTGGAAGTCGGAAGCTGAGGTCAGCCTGGGAGGAAGGGCCCCGGGCACCCACAAAACCCCAGGAACTCCCCACAGCGCTCAGCACCTCCAGGGCCTGTGGTGTGACGCCAGCGGGAGGGCAGGCGGTCTGTGTGCCCAGGGGGCTTCCTGGAGGAGGCGGCCTGGGGGGGGAGGTGTGTCTCCGGTCCCTCCTGTCCAGGTGGAAGGAGCCACAAGCACAGGCGTGACCAGCACAGCCACGGACCAGCTTTCTCGGGGGTAAAGGGGCGGGGCCACGGGCCAGCTTTCTTGGGGGGAAGGGGGCAGGGCGCGCCGTGGGGCACTTTAGTCTCCCACTTCCTTCCTCCAAGCCGAGGCCTCGCTGCCACGAGGAGACACTGAAGAGACATTCACCAACAAAAGAGTCTAGTGAGACAGATATGCTTAAGCAAAGCCACACCCCAATCACCCTCATAATTATTGCAACATATCTGGGGTGCCTTCCCTGTTTCATAATTTAAATTAAGGACTTTTTTCTTCCTTTAAAAGAAAAAAAACAACTATAGAAGCTTCTACTTCCAAATCAAGCATAACTTGCCCTAAGATTTCTCCATAATTTATTTTCTTAAAAACCCTCAAACCTTATAGCTTTTAAGATCCTTTTAAGATAATTTACAGCCCCCACTTTGGGGTGGGGGGGAGAGAAGATCAGAGGGGATCTTGCCTGCCGGTTCCAAGGAACTCCTCCTCCTCCTCCCTACGCGGCCCTGAGACACTGGTCGGAGCTTTTGAAAGTGAACTTGGTCTGTGGCTGCCACCTGTGGGGCCGGCTTTCCCCTGGGAACCTGTGAGCTGAGCGAGGGGAAGGCGGGTGGGGGATCAGGCCCCCCGGGAGCGGGGCTCTGCCGGGCTCTCTTTCAAACAGAGAAGACACCTAAGCACCTCACCGCCTCCCTCATTTAAGCGCGGGCGGAAGGCAGGTCCCCGTGGACGCCGGCCCAGCCTCTCTCTGGAACTGGACGAGCGATCCGGGCTTTTCATACAGCCGCTCCAATTATTGTAAAAGTCATCGGGCGCCTTATAGCCACAAATATTGACAGTTTACTGCACAACACATCCCTGACATTTGAAGGTCACCCCATACATAATACAGACTCTTTTATAAGAGTGTCGGGAACAAAGAGATACATGATAAGCAATTACCTCCCGGCTCGCGTGTCCGCACGGCCCGGGCTGACTGGAGGTTACGTGGGAGGCACGTGCCCCATTTTACATAAACCAGCGGATAATTGTGCAATGGCTCAGGGGCGGGCTGCCGGGGGAGGGACAGGCCTGGGCCTGGCATCCGGGGACCTCCCCCTCCGACGTCGGGTCACAATGCCACTCGGCCACGGAGGGCCCTGCCTCACTTCCCAATCAGGTTCCCCCCAAAGCCACTGAACATAACAGAGTCACGTACGGCCTACTTTCTCAGACGGGTCTGCGTGTGGCTGAAAGGAATTTTAAATATAGATTTTTATTGATTTCAGAGAGGAGGGGAGAGGGAGAGAGATAGAAACATCCACGATGAGAGAGAATCATGGACCGGCTGCCTCCTGCACGCCCCCTCCTGGAGATGGAGCTGCAACCTGGGCATGTGCCCTGATGGGGAATTGAACCGTAACCTCCTGGTTCGTAGGTTGATGCTCAACCCCTGAGCCACGTCAGCCGGGCTGGCTGAAAGGAATTTTAAAGATGTACCCAGCCCTGGCCGCTTTGGCTCGGTGGATAGAGCGTCAGCCTGCGGACTGAAGGGTCCCGGGTTCAATTCCCAGTCAGGGCAACAGGCCCGGTGTGCGGGCTCATCCCCAGTGTGGGGCGTGCAGGAGGCAGCCGATCCGTGATTCTCTCTCATCATTGATATTTCTCTCTCCCTCCCTCTCCCCTCCTCTCTGAATCAATAAAAATATTAAAATAAAAAAGATGCACCCAGTCCCAGGCTGGTGACCTCACACTGCCCGTCCCCAAGGCTGTGGCACCCACAGACACCACCGCACAGGCGCATGGTCCGGGCACAGGGAAGACCAGGGCGCAGTCCCTGAAGGCTCTGCAGAGCCGAGGCTACGGGGAACCTTCTAGGCACCGTCTGCTCGCTGCCCCTTCCCCAAAAGCTGCTCGGCCTCGTCCCCCTTCCTGGCTGAGGCCGGACGGGAAGGACGGGAAGGTTTAAATGACAGACTAAGCAAAGACTTCAGGGGAAACCAAGTCTGGGGGGGGTGGAATCCTGAGCCAATGACACGGCCGCGCTGAGGTTCGGTTTCCTCATCCGCAACACGGGACAGTCACCTTCATTCCCCACAGCCCCCGGTGCAGAAGGCGCTCCAGGCACAGCCGCCCCTCCCGCCAGCGGGGCCAAAGGGCTGCCTGCTGAGCAGGGATGGACGCCACGCGGGGGCCGGGGCCTCAGCGCTCCCCCCACCCCCCGCCAGCTCTAAGGTGTGGGACTCCTCGGGGCCAAAGCGGAATATGGGGAACGAATCACAACCCTGAGAAACAGGAGCCACGCTCGGTGAGCCTGACGGCTCTGTTCTGATCAGAGGCACCTGCTCACCAGCCGGGCGCTGTGCGCTGGGCCTGGGCGCTCCCATCAGAGCGCGGTCCCCCCTCCGTCCCGAGAGCCGCCGGTCCTGATGGGAGGGTTGACGGCCTCGTGGCTGACACAGTCTTGCCCCGGAGGGACCTGCCCTTTACAGCCCCTGCCTCTGCCTGTGGCCTGGTCCCGGGGCGCCTGGAGGTGCCCGCCCCCTGCGACACGCCCCCCCCCCCAGCATGACTTGTAACCTGTAATGATTATCCCGTGCCCACTTCCCACGCCTGTAACTCCTACGTCCCTGGGTAATCTTTGCCCTCCTGCCCTATAGAAGCACTGGCTTATGGGGGGGGGCGGGGGGCGGGCAGAGCAGATGTCTGTGGCTGGCCGGCTGCTCTCCCTCGCTGCCGGCAGGATTGGGATAAACGCTCACATAGGCCTCAACCCCGTCCCTGCTTCATCGGCTCAGGTAGCCACGGCAGCCCGGACCCCTCGGCTGTGCGGTTACAGAACAGCAACGGCACTGCTCTCCTGAAAAGCCTGGCTCCGAGCCGTCCCCCCAAAACCCCACAGACCAGGCACTTCTCCCAACGGAACAGCGGAAACCAATTCAGGCCCCGATGGAGCTTCGAGTCCTCGAGGATCTTTAATCACAGACGCAGCCGCGGGTCGTTAGAATCGCCCCAAACTCCCTTCAACACGACACGAAGGGCCGCTGCTTGGGAAACACATATATATCTCTATACGTGCGTGTGAAACGCAAACCCATCCGGAGAGCGGGCGGTATGAATGTAAATAATCGGCAAACTGTCAAGATAAACAAAAGCCCCCCGCCCCAGGACGGATCTCAGCTTCATTTCCAGAACGAACGCCCTAAAATTTAAGACGCGGGACCCAAATGATTTCTGGAGAGAGGACGTGTTTATTAGCATTAAATCCCGGGAAAGGGGCCTGCCTTGTGAGGAACACATTTTTGCATCTGAAAAGCAGGCCTGTTTCGCATGTGTGTGTTTCTTTAAGGAGCTATTCCGTGTCAGGGGGGAGCGGGAGGCCGGCCCACGTGATCCCGGGGTTGCTATGGTAAATATGCATTTTTTATTGAAGAGTAAACAGTGGCAGGAAACAAGTGTCAGTTGCCAGCTCGGAAGTCACTGCCATTTTTTGAGCTGAACCAGGGGACCCGGGCCCTTTTCCTGGGAGAGCCTCCCCGGGAGGCACGCGGGCTTGGGGCAGCGATGGGGAGCGTGGAAAATCCGTGCCGGACGCGTCCACGCCGCACAGTGATAGAGACTTTAGAGGACGTATAAAAATTAGCAAGAAAATAACAAAAAAACCACCATCCAGCTGTGCCCATCACACATCTCTCTCTGGAGATGTGCTGCCCAGCTCTGGCCTTGGCCCAGGGCACAGACAAGACAGGGTCTTGGCGCCCGGCCGGCCTGGCTCAGTGGGTGAGCGGCGACCTGTGAACCAGGAGGTCACGGTTCGATTCCCGGTCAGGGCACAGGCCCGGGTTGCGGGCTCGGTCCCCAGCAGGGGGCATACACAGGAGGCAGCTGATCCATGTTGATGTTTCCATCTCTCTCTCTCCCTCTCCCTTCCTCGCTCTCTAAAATCAATAAAAACATTTTTTTTAAAGTACCCAGCGTGGGCACGTGTCTCAAAGCGAACTCCTCAGGCTCTGGGAAGCCCCCAGCCCAGCCCCGAGGAAGCTGGATGGGGGACGAGTTCCCGAGGAGCAAGATGACAGGCCTCCCCGGTGTCCCCGAAGGAGGGGCAGCCCCGCCCGTGGGACAAGGGACCAGGCTGGACCCTGGCGTCTGCCAGGCCCCGGAGGCGTGGAGCCTGCCCACTGTGGGGCCGCTCAGGACGCCGAGATGTTTGACGCAAGCTCCGCGTCAGACTACACCGCTCCTGAGCAAGCTGGGACCTCATGGCCTTTGGCTTCCTTGTTCCCGGCGGCGGACGATGCCACAGTCACAAAGGAATCTGGGTGTCTCATGGGCTAGGGCAGCGGCTCTCAACCTGTGGGTCGCGACCCCTTTGGCGGTCGAAGGACCCTTTCACAGGGGTTGCCTAAGACCATCCTGCATATCAGATATTTACATGACGATTCAGCACAGTAGCAACATCACAGTTATGAAGTAGCCACGAAAATAATGTTATGGTTGGGTCGCCACATGAGGAGCTGTATTTAAAGGGCCAGAAGGTTGAGAACCACTGGGATAGAGGGTGAGCAGGGCCTGGGTGCTGCTTAAGTCCCAGAGGCGCCGGTTTCCACGGTGTGCCACCCGCACGGTTAGACGCCAGGGACCTTTTCTTCTTCTTCTTTTTAAATGTTTGTATTGAGTTCAGAGAGGAAGGGAGAGGGAGAGAGAAACATCAATGATGAAAGAGAATTGTGGATTGGCTGCCTCCTGCACGCCCCCCACTGGGGATCGAGTCTGCAACCCGGGCTGTGCCCTGACCAGGAATCGAACCGTGACCTCCTGGCTCCCGGGTCGACGCTCAGCCACTGAGCCACGCAGCGGGCACCAGGGGCCTTTTTCTTTAGCGTGGAAGACATTTCTCGCTGCCCCTGGGGAAGCCAACCACACCCTGTCACGCTCACTTCTGCCCAGGAACTGAGGGCGCCAACCCATGTCCCTCGAATTCAGCCCCATCCTCCACGCGTGCCCTGGGGTACTGCTCAGGGCGTGTCCTCCTTTAGCTCCGGCACCACCTGTCTTGGCTGTGATTTGGGGACTCAAAACGGAGATGCACACAGCACGTGTGTGAGCGACACCTCAGCCGCATCTACTGCGACAGCTCAAGCCACAGCCACCGGCACCAGCCCTCGCTGTCCTTCCACTCCCGGTCGGGGCACAGGCCAGGCTGTGGGCTCCATCCCCAGCATGGGGCCTGCAGGAGGCAGCCGGTCCATGATTCTCTCTCATCACTGATGTTTCTCTCCCCCTCTCCCCTCCTCTCTCTGAAATCAATAAAAACATATTTAAAAATCAAAACACAAAACCAAAAAGCCCAGCCTGGGTTCTGAGGGGGGTGGGGGCTGAGTCACCTGCCTCCCCCCTCCCCGCCCCCAGCCCACAGATGACAAGCGGCTCCCAGCCGGCGATCTGCCGGGCGAGTGGAAGGGGCGTGGCTGAGGTCGGCGCTGCCCTCCTCAGGGATGTCCCTTTGAAAACGTGTGCCATTTGGTGCCATCTGCTCGGCTTCAAAGGCAAAGCCAATCCTTTCAGGGGTCAAGGATTGATGCCAGGGGAGAGCCCTACCTGGGTCGCCATGCCCTGCGGCTGGGCGAGGCTCCCCACAGCAGCCAGGGGGCACCTGGGGCGCCCAGCAGGACGGCCCGAGCCCCCGGACAAGGGCGCCCAGTCCCCACCCAGGGGGTCTCCTCCTCCACCCTCGCAGGGAGGATGGCGGCTGGCAGCGGCTCCAACACCAGCAGGCGTGTCCCTCCACCCGCTCCCCTCGGGGCCTGTCACCTCCCGACCCTGACAGCCAATGCCTGCCGTGTCGCCACTCAGACCTGCACGTGTGGAGCCCGCGGGGGAGCGATCCACGCCCCACTGGACACCGAGTCCGGACAGAGAACCGCGCGGACACAGCTCGCTGTCTGTCCCGGGGTCCCTGCCCCAGGGCCCTGTGCCCTTGCTCATCTCGTCCACGTGGGCCGGAGTCTTGGGTTTCAGGACATTGAATAAATGTTATTTTTAACTGGGAACTGTTGCAGACGCCTGAGCAGCAGCAATGTCACCGGAGTCACGGGGGGAGCAATAAACAGAACTCAGCCTCTTTTCCCGGCGTCCACCCCGAGCGCCCTCAGCCCTGTACCCCGGGACCCGGGATGGGGACACCCCCGCCCCCCGGCCGCACCACCCTGAGATCCGGCACGGGTTTCACGTGAAAAAGGCTCTGAGCCCGTCTCCTCTCCCACACCAGCGGGGAGGGAGCCGCCGCGCCCGGCCACACCCTGGCCCCATTAATTGCGGAGAGCGCCAGCTTGCTGGTAATGGCGCCCTCTCCATAATACTTTCCAGCTAAATTGTTTTGTGGTTTTGATTCTAGGATATAAAAAAAAAATGCTTTCCATTATTCTAATGCGTCACGTGCCTTGTGAACCGGTGACCTAAGTGTGTGTACATGTAAAGAAAATATGAAAGAAAAGGAGGAAAAAAATATATAAAATATGATGACATCATTTCAAAGGCATAAGCTTTTAAAAATGCACCCGCGGGGATTTATTCTTACTCCAGAGCAACATAACACCATCCGGCTGATGCGCCTGCTCTTTTTTCACTTGGAAGTGTGCCATCTTTGTGCGCGCCTGGTTCATGCAAGTTAATCAATTTGAGGTTTAGTTACACTGCTGAGGCTTGCATTCTATAGATTGCTAGAAAGTAATTCGAACTTGCAGAATTTATTAACCAAACACCAATTATCATTAAACAGCACTGCATTATCCAGCTTTACTACCTGACAAGAACTACTTAATGAAATTTTAGATTAAAGTTATTCAGGGGTTGATTTATTGTACAAAACTCTAATGTGGCCACTGTGCAGATGCTGGGAGCAGCGGTTTTTTTTTTTTTTCCTTTTTTTTTTTTTTTCAAAATGGTTTACTCCGGGGACCTCTCACCCGTTCGCGTATCACAGCAACGCCTGTGACCCAGAGAAAATATTCGATTTTTTTTTTCACTTTCTCTCTCTCTCCTTTAAAAAACATATAGACAGAACGCATCTCGCTCGGACAGGGGTCCGGCCTGACCCGCGTGGCCAAAACTGTTTACCGCACCACGTCTGCGAGATGAAACGGCCACGGGACGCGTTACATACCAGGCTTCCGAGCAGGCAGGAGCACCAGATGTTCTTTGATGTTAATAATGGCATTTATTATTAATATTAATTAGACTGCATTCAGCAATACATTTGGGCCATTTCCAAGTCAATTAAGGGAAGCGACGTGCGGGAGATGTTCTGAACGACAGGCTACGGCAGGTGTTCCGCAGTCCCCCTCATAAAACAATTTTGCAGGCGCTGGGAGGAAAAAAACAACCATTTCAGACTCTGTGCTTTGCCGTGTATTTTACGGCTCTAATTCTCCGAATTTTAAACATGCGATCGAGCCATCGACCCTCATCTCGCCAGCCAGTCGCTCTGACGAAGAGGCTGCCACGAGGAAAACTGTGCGTCGTCTTCGCTTTAAAATAAAAGTGCACCGGGGCTTGGCCGCGTGCCGCGCTGGTGACAGTTTGCACGTCCGCGAAGCACAGAATTCTGCTTAATGGGAGCGTACAGGCTCCTCGTCAGGACTCTTTATGGGCCCGGCCTGGTTCCTAATTCCCTGCGTAAATCTCTGCTATGAAGAGGAGGAGGGAGGGGACGGATACACAGCGTCAGGAAGCTTCTGGAAGCTTCAATTCTTTGTGATCTTCTGTCCAGACACAAGTTAACTTGTCATTAACTGGATACAAAGAGCCGGGTCTCCTCTGCCCCATGGGAGCTCCCAGCCATGGGCTTTCAGTAATGCTGTTACCACACGGCGATGTCCTGGCTGCGAAATGAATTACATGCAACATGCTACATGTGCATCTGAACGTGTAACGCTTCCGTGTCCGCCGTGGGGGTGGCGGGCGGGCTGTTCCCCAGCGGGCCTCACCTCGGCTCAGACCGGGAGGCGCTTTCGGCCGGGCCGTGGCCGCAGCACAGGGGAGGGGAGGCCGCCGCTCCCCCTGCCCGATTTCCTGCTTTTCCTCGAGCCCCAGGCAGACCCGCAAAATAGATGTTCTTGGTGGGAAATGTAACTGTGCACGTATCAACGCACACTGTTAGCCTCTGGCTCATCAGGAATTCATGAACCTGAAGGCTTTTTTATGATTTGTGTATAAATTAAATTTCATGTCATAGCTGCATTAGCTTCGAATGTAAACAAAACAGACTGGGATCCATGTGGCTATAGCAGCTGAGGGAGCTAGAGCTGGGAGTGGAGCTGGGAGCTGGGAGTGGAGCGGGGAGTGGAGCTGGGAGCTGGGAGCTGGGAGTGGAGCTGGGAGCTGGGAGCTGGGAGTGGAGCTGACAGCTGGGAGCTGGGAGCTGGAGCTGGAATGGAGCTGGGAGCTGGGAGCGCGGAGTGGAGCTGAGAGCTGGAGCTGGAATGGAGCTGGGAGCTGGAGCTGGAATGGAGCTGGGAGCTGGAGCTGGAATGGAGCTGGGAGCTGGAGCTGGAATGGAGCTGGGAGCTGGAGCTGGAATGGAGCTGGGAGCTGGAGCTGGAATGGAGCTGGGAGCTGGAGCTGGAATGGAGCTGGGAGCTGGAGCTGGAATGGAGCTGGGAGCTGGAGCTGGAATGGAGCTGGGAGCTGGAGCTGGAATGGAGCTGGGAGCTGGAGCTGGAATGGAGCTGGGAGCTGGAGCTGGAATGGAGCTGGGAGCTGGAGCTGGAATGGAGCTGGGAGCTGGAGCTGGAATGGAGCTGGGAGCTGGAGCTGGAATGGAGCTGGGAGCTGGAGCTGGAATGGAGCTGGGAGCTGGAGCTGGAATGGAGCTGGGAGCTGGAGCTGGAATGGAGCTGGGAGCTGGAGCTGGAATGGAGCTGGGAGCTGGAGCTGGAATGGAGCTGGGAGCTGGAGCTGGAATGGAGCTGGGAGCTGGAGCTGGAATGGAGCTGGGAGCTGGAGCTGGAATGGAGCTGGGAGCTGGAGCTGGAATGGAGCTGGGAGCTGGAGCTGGAATGGAGCTGGGAGCTGGAGCTGGAATGGAGCTGGGAGCTGGAGCTGGAATGGAGCTGGGAGCTGGAGCTGGAATGGAGCTGGGAGCTGGAGCTGGAATGGAGCTGGGAGCTGGAGCTGGAATGGAGCTGGGAGCTGGAGCTGGAATGGAGCTGGGAGCTGGAGCTGGAATGGAGCTGGGAGCTGGAGCTGGAATGGAGCTGGGAGCTGGAGCTGGAATGGAGCTGGGAGCTGGAGCTGGAATGGAGCTGGGAGCTGGAGCTGGAATGGAGCTGGGAGCTGGAGCTGGAATGGAGCTGGGAGCTGGAGCTGGAATGGAGCTGGGAGCTGGAGCTGGAATGGAGCTGGGAGCTGGAGCTGGAATGGAGCTGGGAGCTGGAGCTGGAATGGAGCTGGGAGCTGGAGCTGGAATGGAGCTGGGAGCTGGAGCTGGAATGGAGCTGGGAGCTGGAGCTGGAATGGAGCTGGGAGCTGGAGCTGGAATGGAGCTGGGAGCTGGAGCTGGAATGGAGCTGGGAGCTGGAGCTGGAATGGAGCTGGGAGCTGGAGCTGGAATGGAGCTGGGAGCTGGAGCTGGAATGGAGCTGGGAGCTGGAGCTGGAATGGAGCTGGGAGCTGGAGCTGGAATGGAGCTGGGAGCTGGAGCTGGAATGGAGCTGGGAGCTGGAGCTGGAATGGAGCTGGGAGCTGGAGCTGGAATGGAGCTGGGAGCTGGAGCTGGAATGGAGCTGGGAGCTGGAGCTGGAATGGAGCTGGGAGCTGGAGCTGGAATGGAGCTGGGAGCTGGAGCTGGAATGGAGCTGGGAGCTGGAGCTGGAATGGAGCTGGGAGCTGGAGCTGGAGTGGAGGTGGGAGCTGGGAGTGGGAGTGGGCGGTGTAAAGTGGCCAAAACAGCCGCCTCCGGACGCCCGGCCAGGAGAAGCGGGTCTGACCACGGCCTGGCTCCATTCAAGCTCCAGCCAAACTGCAAGGCTTGAATGGTCCGAGTTGTGACAGCCCGCGCTCAGGCCTCGGATGCTGCTTCCTTTGTTCTCAGGCCAAGGCTGGCCCCTGGGAGGCGCCTGGGAAACCTGATGCCTCCCCACGCGGTGCTGGCCAGGCCCCACACTCACTGGTGGCTGAGCCCAGCCTCCCTGGGAAGCTCCAGGCGGACCAGCACCGATGACGATGATGGTGGGGAGGGACGCCCTCCTCCTGGCTGACACTCCCCAGCACACGGCCAGGGGCAGCACAGGGAGGACAGGTCCTTCCCGGGAGGCGGCCGGAGAGGCCTGGTCTGCCGTCGCCCGCACTGGACTCCAGGAACCTCTGTGTCCGTGTCCTTGAGACCACAGAGGAGAGGCCACGGGCCCAGGCAGGGGCAGAGCAGGACCCAGCCGTGGTGAAGGGGGCGTTTTTACAGGATGCCAGCCCCTGCCCAGCCTCCCCACCGCTCCTGCTGCCAGATCAGCCACCGTCAAGGGAAAACGGGCCTCCGTCTGAGGCAGCAGGGTCGGCCATGCCGGCCACCACCGGGCGCTCCCAACGGGCATGTGCTCCCTGCCCAGTGCCCCTCTCGGGCACACTCCCAGGCCGTGTCCTCGCCCCGCAGCGGCGCGTTCCGAATTGTGTATTTACGCACAGTGCACTGCTCGTAGCTGGAAATTAATGAACATGCCTGCTCATAACAAGCAGGCACCTGGACGCCAGCGAGTGATCGGAAACAGATTTATTCTTATTAGTGGGTGTGCGGGCAACGCTCACAGGGAAGCAAGGGACGCCGAGGTGGCAGCAACGGACACGGAGGCCATCCACACTCTGTCTCAGAACCCCAAATCCCGCCCTAGGGCTGTGCCCCGCACCCAGGGAAGCCATGTGTGGGGGACCCCGCACCTGGAGCAATGAGGCAAGCCACTGGGGGAGGGACTCGAACCCTGTCCTTCAGGGCCGCGGCACATCCACTCGCACGACCGTGGTCCCCGGGAGGACAGTTGTTCTGTTTCGAGTGCTGACGACCTGCCCGCTTCCCCGTGTGTCACCCGCTAGGGAACAGCCGTCCAACCCCTCACCCTGTTTATTTTTTAATTTATTTATTTTTATTGTTTTTGGTTAATCCTCACTCCACGGATACTTTTCCATTGGTTTTTAGGGAGAGTGGAAGAGAGGGGGAGAGACAGAGAGAAACATCGATGGGAGAGAGACACACCGATTGGTTGCCTCCCACACACGCCCAGACCAGGGATGGGGAACCTGCAAATGAGGTACAGGCCTGGACCAGAACCGAACCCGGCACCCTTCAGTCCGTGGGCACGACGCTATCCACTGAGCCAAACTGGCCACGGCCTTCCCCCTTTTAAAACAGTATTTGTTCACGCAATGGACTGGGTGACATTGGTCAACGGGAGCATACGGGTTTCAGGTGTGGCTTCTGTTCAGGTGTGACAAGACCTGTATGTCGCACCGTGTGCCCACCCGCAAGGCAGATCTTCCCCGTCACCTCATATTAGGACCCTCGCCCCCCGGCAGCCACCCCACAGGGGCTTGTGCTCACGATGTGCACATCCACCTCCCACACGTCGGGGAGCGGGCAGTTCGTAGCTTCCCCCGCACCTGAGTGACCACACTGGGCAGGGTTTCTGCTCCCCCTGATGCCCCTGCTTCGCAGCCTCTCCCCCGTCTCTCTCTCCATCTTCCTCTCGCCGTCACGCACGTCCCTCCCCTGCCCTCCCTCCGCAGCCCTGCACCTTCAGAGGTGACCTGCCAAGTGCTCCCTTTTGAAACCCGCGGCTCTGGCTCTCTCCGCGCCAAGCTGGGTGTGTGGTGTTTAAGGAGGTTCGATGCCGTGCCCTGTGGTCGCTAACCGCAGCCTCCATCCCCTCTGCCTCCCTCAGCGCGCTCTGCTGCAGCTTGGAGCTTCCTCCCCGCTGTCAGATGGCTGCCTCTTCTTTCTGTCTGTTCACTTTTCCTTTTATTTGTTTACTTATTTACTTATTACATTTTTATTCATTTCAGGGAGGAAGGAGGAAAGAGAGAAAGAGAGAAACATCAATGATGAGAGAGAATCATGGACCGGCTGCCTCCTGCACGCCCCACACTGGGGATCCAGCCCACAACCCGGGCCTGTGCCCTGACGGGGAATCGAACCGTGACCTCCAGGGTCATAAGATGACACTAACCCCTGAGCCCGCGGCCGGGCCCTTCTGGTTTCCCTTACAGCTCCCGTGCCGTTCCCTGTGTTTCTAGAGACATGGTTATCTCTGTCCTCTCTGTTGCCTGTGCAGTGGGGAGCCCCACATAGGGATACGGGAGTCGGGGCCCTCACCTCGGGGGATCCCCCCAAGTTGCCTCTCTCGTCCCCTCAAACGATGCCCAGCCCCTCTGACGATGATGCTCAGCGGAAACACCTCCTGAGCAGTTAATGCGGAGGCCACAGCACCCCCCTCTCCAGGGCGGCCACCCACCCAGCAGGCACGCCACACAGAAGCTCTAAGCAGGGACCAGACTCGGCGGGCAGCCCTGAACCACACTTCCCGCCCCATCGCCGGGCGTCATGGGGTAGGTGTGCCCCGCCACGGGGTAGGTGTGCCCTGCCACGGGGTAGGTGTGCCCCGCCCTGGGCTTGTCCCGCCCGCATTTTGAATGACAGAAACTGTAACCTCTCCGGCTTCCTGACAGGTATTTCCTGAGGAGTAGCCGCTCTGGGACCCTCCATCCCTGCCTGCCTGCCGCCTCCTGGCGCTGCCCTCAGCCCACAGCACCCAGGCCGCC
>NW_006295921.1:741458-741789 GCF_000327345.1 Myotis davidii
TTCCTCGACGCTCTGGTTATGGACCACCTGGCTCCTCCCCTGGCTGCTCACGCCCTTTGGCCAATCGGAGGGCTTGCCTTTCGCATCGACCTCCAGGAGCTTTTCCTTCCTACCAGGAGCCTTAACCCTTTCCTGGCCCAGGACCAACAGCTTCCCTCTGGGTCCCGGAGACGCCTGCACGCGTGTCCCGGGCGGCCCCGCGGTCACGAGCACCCCTTACACGCGCCGTTCACCCCACAAGGGAAGGCGGCCGCCTTCCCCTCCGCGTCCCTGGTCTGAGGCCCCTCAGCGTCCCTGGCCCCAGATTATAAAAATACCGGGATTCCTTCTA
>NW_006295921.1:742091-743410 GCF_000327345.1 Myotis davidii
GCCCGGCCAGCCCCGCGCGTGGCACGGCCCAGATTTCCTCGACGGCCTCTGGTTATCGACCACCTGGCTCCTCCCCTGAGCGGCTGCTCACGCCCTTTGGCCACTTTTCTATCGGAGGGCTTGCCTTTCGCATTGACCTGCAGGAGCTTTTCCTTCCTACCAGGAGCCTTAACCCTTTCCTGGCCCAGGACCAACAGCTTCCCTCTGGGTCCCGGAGACGCCTGCACGCGTGTCCCGGGCGGCCCCGCGGTCACGAGCACCCCTTACACGCGCCGTTCACCCCACAAGGGAAGGCGGCCGCCTTCCCCTCCGCGTCCCTGGTCTGAGGCCCCTCAGTGTCCCTGGCCCCAGATTATAAAAATACCGGGATTCCTTCTAGGTCTTTAAGGGTTTCTTTTTCTGCTTCTTTTGCACTTAACTCCTTGACACATCTGGGATTTATTTTGGCCTAAAGAGTGAGTCAGAAGTCCAACTGAAAAAAAAGGACAGCACCCCCCCTCCTGCCCCTGCAGCCCCAGCAGGCAGGGCCCCCCCGCCCCCGCCCCCTCAGCTGAGGTCCACGGGGGCAACACAGGACACGTGTCAGAGATGCCCCGCGAGGCACTTTGTGAAAACGAGAGTCACGGGAACTTCAGAAACGTGTGATGCACCTCACGTAAGTGAATCTGATAGAGCGTCTAAGATCTAGTCTGGCCGGCGGGGCTCAGGGGCTGAGGGTCGACCTATGAACCAGGAGGTCAGGGTTCCATTCCCGGTCAGGGCACAGGCCCGGTTGCGGGCTCCATCCCCAGTGGGGGGCGTGCAAGAGGCAGCCGGTCCATGATTCTCTCTCATCATTGATGTTTCTCTCTCCCTCCCCCTCCCTCTCTCTCTAAAAGCAGTAAAAACAGTTTTTTTAAAAGGAAGCGTGAGATCTAGATGTCTGACATGGAACGTGAAGCCTGTTCCTTAAACGTGCGGACGTCCCAGCAGCCGGTCTGAGCGCACACAGAAGCAGGGTCCCCCCCTGAGCCGACAGCCCCAGCACTGCGCCCGTCTCCGGAGCGGCTCCCGATTGACCGCGGTGATCGTATTGGAGACCGGCCTTCTGGGAAGGAGGTGGTCTTTAAATACATCCAGCAGCACGCAACAATGTAGCAATTTATTAAGATGACACATTGTGTGTAAAAATTAGAATTCTGTTTCAATGGCATTTGGGGGGGAATAGGAAAAAGCAGCACCGAGTGTGAGTGAAAACAGCCAGGCTATTTTTGTGCCTGGCGCTGGAACCTGCCGGCCCAGAGGAGAGCGGCCGTGACAGCCCAGCCGGGCGGGAGGCT
>NW_006295921.1:743517-748699 GCF_000327345.1 Myotis davidii
GGAAAATCTATGTTAAGAAATGGGCCCCCAGGCACCCGCCTCACCCAGCACCGGAAGAGGACGCAGACCCCCGCGGCAGCCGCTCCACTGCCTGCCCCCGAGGCCCCGCCTCTGCCTCCCGGGGAGGATTTTTCTGGAAGCTGCAGAGGGTGCCGTTCCCCGACATTCAAAACGCAGGCGGGGCCCTGGCTGGAGGCTCAGTGGCTAGAATGTTGTCCCGCGGACTGAAGGGTCACAGTTCGATTCCGGTCAAGGGCACACAGCTCGGTTGCGGGATCCCGGGCCTGGTCAGGGCGTGTGCAGGAGGCAGCCGGCCCATGTGTCTCTCTCACATCAGTGTTTCTGTCTCCTCCCACCCCCACATTCTCTCTAAAACTCAACGGAAAAACATCCTCAGGTGAGGAGCAACAAAACAACCCACACAACAAACATCAGAAACCAACACGCAGGCGGGACAAGCCCGTGGCGGGGGCACACCTAACCCGGGGGCACACCTAACCCGGACGCACGGCGATGGGCGGGCTGCACGGGCAGGAAGTGCGGCTTCGGGCTGCCCACGAGTCTGGGCCGGGCTTAGACCTTCTGTGTCGCGTGTCTGCATGACAAACACGGGCTGCACGCGCGCACGCACACACACACACACAGCCCCACGGTCCCTTTGGAAAGCAGTGCCTTAAATCACAAGGGGCCCCCGCTCGCTGCATCTGGGGCCTCTCCCGGTTTGGGGCCCAGTCTGTCCCCATGGCGGGTGTGGGGGAGGGGCCAGGGCACTTAGGGCGCTGGGAAAAGGAGGGACGAGTCACCCTGCAGAACCTTCGCTTTGAAAAGAGGAGACACCTGGGCTTGTGCGAAAAGTCCCCTCGGTGACAAAGGTTTCGGTGCGACAATAGGGCGAGAGGTGGGAGCGCACGCTGGGCCATTGTGCAGGCGGAGGGGCCAGCCATGGCCCGATGGGCAGCCTCGCGTGTGGGATGAAACATACCTGCACCAGAAAGGCCGCCAGCAGCGGGTCATCGCCACCGGGGCCCCCAGGAGCGTCCGCGATGGCTCAGTGGCCGCGAGCCTCTTGAATGCACACCCGGGGGGCAGGCCGCAGCGGTGCCATGTGTGCCGGCCTCTCGGTGGAGCGGCACCTGCAGACACTCCGTCCCTGGCGGGTTTAAGGGGAGGAAGGGGGAGGGGACCACTGCCAGGACGTCTACCTGTTTGACCTTGGAAATGTCCTGAAGGGCATTCAGGCTGCTGAGCCGAGTCCCCCTGCCTACCTCCCCCCCACACACCAGGGTTCCCAGCCCTTGGCTCAGGGCTGAGGCTGTGCCCTCGGGGAGAACACACTCCCCCATGCCCCAGGGCAGACGGGGCCATCCAGCAGCACCTCACAGACCACAGGGGCAGGACAGGCCCCGGAGGCCAGCAGGTCCGGACAGTCCCTGCCTCGTGGGCCCGGGGCGGCCTGTGCCCTCGGAAGGCCCAGGGCTGTGTCCTCTGACCCCATCTCTGCTGCTCTGCCTCCCGTGTCATCTCCTACCCGACTCCCGGCTGCCCCCGGCTGCAGGTCCCAGCGACACGTGAGTGATTTGCTCATCCAGTCACCGCGTGTCGCCCACCCCCAGCTCCCTGCCCAGCGCACGGCTGCAGGACAGGACAGCGGGCATATCAATCACCAGATGCCCCCGCCCCGGGGGGAGGGGGACACTAAGAGCCTTAAAGAGACACCTGTGGGCATTCCCAGGGGAGACCTGTAGGCTGGGGGAGTGGGCAGTGCCGGAGAGCTTCATGGAAGAGGCAGCAATTGGCAACCCTTTGAAATGGGCTCACGTCTGACCAGTCAGGAGGGCGGAGGACACTCCAGAGAGAGGGACGGAGGGCGGGAGGGGACTAAGGTGCTTCCAGGATGGCCCAGTGCCCTTCTCACCGGTGCAGCGCGTGGGGCACAACGGGAACTGCACCCTGAGACTCAGGCTCTCCACACACCGGAGCCCAGGAAGATGCACAGTCCTTCCTCCGATATGTTCATCCCACAGACACTCACGGTGTCCCTGCAGGAGCCGAGCACCGAGGGCATGTGAGGGGCAGAGCTGTTGCTGCAGGGGTGCTGACCGTCCGCCCGCCTGCACTGACCGCTGGGGCCACCGGCGCTGGCCCACTCCCCGCTCCACCCGTCCCCTCAGGAGCCTCCTGCTCCCAGGACACTCTTCCTTCCTGCCCCCCACCCTGCCCCCCCGCTGCCTCCACCTCGAATCCCAGGCTGACGGGACCCAGAAAATCCAAAGGAATTTCTTCCATCGGAAACCTCCATGCAACGCGCCGGGGCAGATACGGAGCCGCAGAACAGGCCCCAGGTTCGGATGTGCAGCCTGGGGCAGGCCCGCAGCCCGTCTGTGAGAACAGGCCTGTCCCGCCCACAGAGCCGTGGCACCATACACGCGGGCCTCCCTCTCCGAGGTCACCGTGCACCGACTCATCCTTTGGACAAGGCTCCGTCCCCTCCACCCCGTCCTGCCCTCCCGCCCAAGTGCAGCGTGGAGCCCTGCAGCCCCTGTTCATCCATTCATCCCACAACACCCATCGAACGCTGAGCCCCAGAAAGATGTCACTTCCTTCCCACATCCTCCTACGGGGACGCCCTCGAATAGAGAGCCCCAGAGGGTAACGAGGGCAGGTCGTGCCGGGTGCAGGGTGCAGGGTGCGTGACTGACTGCGTCCCAACACTGCGGACACAGCCGAGCGGGGCCGCCTCCTGGCTCTGAGCCTGGCGCAGGCACCTCATCCACCATCTCAAGAAGCACCGTGAAACTCGTCCTGTGCCCTCGGGGAGCTGTGGAAAGGGCTCTCTGAGCGTTGCTGGGTCCATAGATTAGACGGGGACAGACGGACGGAAGGATGGAGTGACGGGGGAGCCACCGCAGGCTGGAAACCGAGCCCAAGTCCACATGGGATGTCACCACTACTCGCGCCTTAGGGTCCCAAGGTCAACTGTCACAGTCTCAAGGTCAACCGTCGCAGTCCCAAGGTCAACCACCAGTCTCCAGCCACACGTCCACCCAGCCTCACTCAGGAGCCTCCAAAATCCAACCAGAGGAGCCCTGGCCGGTGTGGGTCCGTGGACAGAGCTTGGGCCTTCGGACCAAAAGGTCCCAGGTTTGATTCCGGTCAAGGGCACATGCCTCAGTTGCAGGCTCCATCCCTGGCCCTGGTCGGGGCACGTGCAGGAGCCAACCAATCGATGCGTCCCTCTCAAATCCACGTTCTGTCTCTCCCTCCCCCTCCACTCTCTAAACATCAACGGGAAAACTTCCTCGGGGCGGGTGAACAGCAAACAGGATCCCAGCAGCGGGAGCGAGGCCGCCGGGTCTCCACGCGGAGCAGGTGCCCGCGCCCCGCAAGGAGTCCAGGGCCTGGGCGGGCGGCCGCCGCTGGGGTGCTCTCTGTGTGCTCACCGGACCCCAGCACTGAGCTTGAACAGCCCAACCCTCACGGCTCCGCCCAGGTCTGCCCGTCGCCCCTGCTTCCCTGTCTGCCGTCCGTCCGTCGGCCTCTGCAGTTTCGTGCTCTCCAGCCAGATTTTCCTAAACAACCTGAACTGTGGGTTCTACACGCGACCACTTCTGCGTGTGTCCGAGCCCGTCAGCGTGTTTTGGTTTTAGCGAAACCAGCCACCTGGGGAACGAGGTGGGGACGACGAGCCAGACGGAGCCGCTCCCAGGGGCCGAGCGGACTCCCCGGACAAGGACCACAGAGCCCGGCCCAGCGAGAGTGGAGATGCGCGCGAGGCAGCCAGAACCTCCTGGAGCCTGTGGGGACCTCCTCGTGGGGCTGGGACTCCCGCGCGTGGGCGGCGGGCGAGCGGCCTCCCCCCACCTGGACGGGTGCTCTAAGGGCCCGGCGCTGTGGGCTGGCTGTCCTCCTTTCTCTCACTCTGTGCGTCTCTAAAATGAGCCTTTCCATCCCGCCAGCTCGGCACCTTCTCCATGTCTGTGCTAACGAACAGGACAAGGAGTCAGAGCGCGGCGTGTGGACGGCATCCCATCCGGGAGGAAATGGCGCTGGGAGCCCTACCAGGGCCCGGTTCCCTCGCTCTCAACACGGGCAGGAGCGTTTCCAGAGCAAAGCCCCCATTCGCTCCCGACAATGTCAGCCCAGGGTCCCCATGAATATCCCGGCGGCTGGCGCGGGGCGGGGACGCGCACACGCGTGGGGACACACATGGGGACACGCGTGGGGACATGCGGGAGGGAAGCGTCTCTGGTCCTCGGACCTGCCTGCGCCCGGGAGGGGCAGGAAGGGGGGGAAGTGGATAACAGCATGGAGATTTCAGGGAGCAGTGACTGAACTTCAAAAACATGCCCCAGACTGATCGTGAGGCGCCCCGGGGTGGCGGCCTCCACGTGGCCTTCTGCGGGCACCTCTCTGCACACGCCGGGCGCCCACAAGGCGCGGCTCACGCTGGCCCTCTGCGTCAGCACGGGTCCCTACAGGCGGGCGGGTCGGCGGCTCTGCGGCCCCAAGCAAGCCACCTAGTGTGCGCGTTATCGCGGCCGCACGTGAAGGATTTACCTATCTGTCCCGCCGCAGACACACTCACTGAGTGCGAGCCAAGAGCACGCGGTTGTGTTAATTAATCTGCTATTGTGAGCGAGGAGCAGCTGCCGTGGTCTCAGGGCTGCGTTGTCAAAGGAAAACAATGTCCTGTTAAGCCTCTGACTGCGGCCGCGGCTACAAAGAACGGCATAAATCACCCATCGCCGCCGCAGTCGTCATCGGTAACATCTGACCTCTCTGAGGGCGGGTCGAGTGTGCCCCGTTCCGCGGGAGATCCTTGTGGATATGGGATACCTGCGCCTCGCCCGCCCGGGTCTTTGTTTTGAAAACAAACATTCTCCAGGAGAGGAAGGGAAAGGAAGGGAAGGGGCTGGAGGGGCGACCCCGCCTGCAGGGGAGGCAGCCATGGTGGCTCTCACCAAGATCAGAGCCCAAAATATCAAGTTAAAAGAAAAACTCGCTGGCCTGCGTCCAGCGTCTCCTATAATAAAAACGCCGCTCCTGACACTGGGCAGAGCGAGGGGAAGGGGACATGCGCGATGGGGAGCACACAGTGTTTACACGGCTTTATCTTCCTCCCTGCAGATAAGGCGCGGAGAGCACTTCCCGTCCAATTAATATTCCGGCCCCTCCACCATCC
>NW_006295921.1:748806-750771 GCF_000327345.1 Myotis davidii
GTTAGGGAGCGAGGCCCAGGAAGGGGCCTGGGACAGACAGACTGGGAGCCTGTGTGCTGTGCCCAGTCCAGGCCGTAAGCTGCGGCTAGGGCCAGAGGGGCACAGCAGACGGGCCAAGGAGCAGGCAGATGAGCCACGGCCAACAGGATTTTCAGAGAGCAAGGCCCTGTGCCCGGCCGAGTGGCTCAGCGGATAAACGTCGACCCAGGAACCAGGAGGTCACCGGTTCGATTCCCAGTCAGGACACACGCCCAGGTTGTGGGCTCCATCCCCAGTGTGAATGTCTCCCACCATTGATGGTTCTGTCTCTCTATCCCTCCCCCTTCCTCTCTCTCTAAAAATCAATAAAAACGTATTTTTAAAAAGTAATAACGTCTCGTCTTCAAAGGAAGAGCACTCATTTTTTAAAAAAAAATTTTATTGATTTCAGAGGCGAAGGGAGAGGAAGGTAGAAGGAGAGAAACATCAGTGATGAGACAGCATCACTGACCGGCCGCCCCCTGCACGCCCCGCACTGGGGTTCGAGCCCACAACACGGGCCTGTGCCCTGACCGGGAATCGAACCGTGACCTCTTGGTTCCTGGGTCGACGTTCACGCACTGAGCCCTGCCAGCCGGGCTTAGATCCCATTTTAAAGGTGTTTATGGGGAGGAAACTGTTAGGTTGAGGTCACGACCACAATGCCGGCCGCGTCAGGACATGCGGACCATTTACCCTCAGGAGGTTAGGGCTCCCCCAGAGTCGCAGCAGAGGGTCCCTGGTCAACGCCGAAGCCACAGCTGACTACTCTCCCGATGCAATTTGCCTGTTTACCCGCCGCCCACGCCCCACCCGGAGCCCCCGTGCTGACACCCGAACCCCAGCCCGCCTCCCAGGCGGCTGGCCCATTAGTCACTGGGCCGGGGCGCCCGCAAACAGAGTCTTCATTATCGCCAACCGCTACACGCGCCTCCAATGCAAACCTTTCCCTTTGCCATCTCACAGCCTTCTCTCTTCCACCAGAATGCCAGCTGCCGTGGGCCGCGCGCACTTGACATTTCCCAGGGCGGCCCCAGGGCACAGGCGCCACCGGCTCAGAGCCGGACCCGCCCGGGCAGGGCGCCTTTGGGGACAATGGCCCTCAGTCCTGCTTCCTGGAAGCCACGTGGGAGGCGGGCACAGTGCCCCCTGCCGGCCACGCCGGGTCCCCTAAGGTCCCCAGCTGTCCACAGGGCAAGGGGGCCCCGGGGAACCCCACCGATGCCGCACCGGAGCCGTCCTGACATCAGCGCCCGGCTCTGCTTCCACTGTGGGGTCAGCAAGAGGGGGCCACCCTCGCCTCTCGACACGGAACCCAGAGGCGAAAGGGTCCGGACACAAAACGCTACGTCTATTTGAAAATATCTCAGAAAACGTGCCTAAGCGGACCCCATCCCAGTCCTGGGAAGTGAGCCCCCCGCCGCACTGGGCTCATCCCCAAGGGGACAACGGCGGGCGCAAGGTTGTGGGCTCAGCAACAACTCCTGGCTTCAGAGCGGCTCTTCTCCCCCAACAACCAGTGTCGCTCTCACTGTTCCGCGTGCACGTGACCCAAGTCTGAGCCCACACACCTCCTCACGCGGCTGAAACACGGGCCGGCCGGCGGGGCTCACTGGTGAGCGCCGACCTATGACCCAGGAGGTCACGGTTTGATTCCCAGTCCGGGCTCCATCCCCAGTGGGGCGCGTGTTGGAGGCAGCCAGTCCGTGATTCTCTCATCATTGACGTTTCTCTCCTCCCTTCCTCTCTCTCTAAAAAGCAATAAAAAACATTTAAAAAAAAAAAAAAAAAAGAAAGAAACCACCACCAAATATTCGCTCTCAACACACGGCCCGGAGCTGCCCGTGTCCAGGCGGGATTGGCCCAGGCTCCTGACAGTCCCCCGAGCGGGAAGGACACTGCACGCACTCGGTGGCGGACAGGTCACGTGAGGCCACGGCCACGGCC
>NW_006295921.1:750817-755124 GCF_000327345.1 Myotis davidii
CGGTGATATTCCTGAAGAGCGAGGCCTCCCGATGTGTGAGCAGAGAGGTTTATGGCTGCTGGAGCCGCCCCGCTGAAAGGGAAATGGAGCGGCCCTCTCTCCGAATCGTCTGATTTATAGAAATTGAAATTGATTCATATAATTGGAGACCGCTAATTACACGCGCCGAAGAAGAGAGATGGTGTGCCAAAGTCCTAATTGCCGAACTATCAAACGTAGGGCAGATTTGTTGCCGGGAGCCGGGGAGCTGTCTTTTCCCGCGGCGTCGGGGAGGGTGAGCCTGCGCACAGGGGAGCCTCCTGCTCCTCGCGCAGGGTGAGCTGGGAGCACACAGTAGGTCTGCCGTCCTGAGACGTGCCCGTGGGCAGGGCCGCGATGTCTCCTCATTCCTCTTTATTGTTCGGAAGGAACGTGACACGATACACAGCAGAGGCGAGGCAGCCAGGAAGGGCCGCGTGCCAGGCCTGACGCCTCCCCCGCGGGGATTTCCGCGTGGCTGTTTCCTGTGCCCCTCCCCCCCACGTGGCCACGAGCAGGGTCCACGCTCGGAGGCGCTTCCTTCCTTTCCTCTTTCGTCCCGAAAGCCCTCATTTTAACGGACTGCACGCCGCCCCTCCCGGAGCCTGCTCCCCGGTCGCCCTGGGGCCGTGTCGAGCTCCCTTCCTCCCGTTTCACCGTGTGACATCGTAGCGATGCTCTAACGCACACGCTCTGGGCGAGTTCCTTCAACAGGTTCCCAGAAGCAGGACTGCGCCCACGTGTCTCGGGTGTTATGACTCCTGGTAGGTGTTGCTGGTGGCCTCCTGCCCGGCCCCAGCCACTCAGGATGCCCCAGCAAACGGGGAGTTCCAGACGGAGACGCTGCAGGGGAGAGGGCCATTGAAGTTCCCTTCTGACGGATGATCCCAGCAGCCAGGGGGGTCCTGAGCCCAGGTCCGCCCACCCCAGGAGGCCGGGCAGGCAGCCGGGGAGAAAGAAGTGGGTAGAACATCTTCCTCAGAATCTGAGTTTGCTAAGAAGGGGACCATTTTATTTTTATTTATTTTTTTAAATATATTTTATTGATTTTTTTACAGAGAGGAAGGGAGAGGGATAGAGAGTTAGAAACGTCGATGAGAGAGAAACATCGATCAGCTGCCTCCTGCACACTCCCCACTGGGCATGTGCCCGCAACCAAGGTACATGCCCTTGACCGGAATCGAACCCGGGACCCTTGCGTCCGCAGGCCGACGCTCTATCCACTGAGCCACACCGGCCAGGGCAGGGGCCACTTTAAGGAGAAACCCTGGGAAGGTGACACCAATCTGGAACACCGACACTAAACCAACAACAGTTTGATTTCCGCGCTGCACACCTTGCAGCGCCTTCTAAACCGAGTCATTCATCCTCAGAACAAAGAGGAGGGGCCCCGTCTTCCCCGGGTCCCAGAAAAACTAAGAGGCGCTGCGGTGAGTCTCAGAGTCTTTGCTAAGGAGATGGAGAAAGACAGACAGGCGGGCAGAAGAGAGAGAGAAACAGTCGACCTACTGACTGAGAGAATCCGATGAGCGCACACAAGATGAGCTTTAAGAGCTTCTAGGGGACGCCCCACACTCCTAAGTCTACAGGCCCAGGAGATCGGGGGCTCCCAGGGCCGGGGGGCCGGGTGATGAAAATGTCCTGAGGTGACAAGTCACAACTCTACAAACAAGGAAACTCACCGACTGGACACTTTACAGGCTGCTGGGGATGGTAGTGACCACGATCTTAATTAAGCTGCTTCCCCCAAGGCAGCCCCGCTCGGAGGGAGCCGCGCCCTGTGAGGGGGCGCTCGGGCAGATGCTGGGAGCCCAGGGGGAGAACACGGGCGAGGAGAGACCGTGCCCGACCTGTCACAGGACCAGAGAGCCACACGCGACGTGGCTGGGCTTGGATTTCCGGAGCATTCATTCATTCGTTCACTCATTCATTCAACAGAGCACACGGAGCGTCTCCTGGGTGACCGGGTGGGGCGGGGAGTACGAGGCCTGGGCAGGGGTGATGGGCACCCTGGTGATGGACGGCGGGGACCACGGAGACCCGGGGCAGGAGTTCAGGCGGCTCAACAGGGACGCTCACCAACGCCTGCCCGTCCCGTGCCCACAAGGAGCCGGGGAGACGGCAGCCCAGAGGAGCCGGGGTGCACGCAGGGCGTTGAGATTCAATCGCCAAAACAAGGTCCCGGCAGCCACTTCCTCACACCTGGTTCTCGGGGTCACACGGGAGACTTTCTCCTGGGAAAACACACCGGCCAGGGCTTACCCGCAGACACACTGCGTGCTCCCTGACCCCGCACGCGTCCCCTGGGAGCAGGGCAGTCTCTATCTTTCTCTGTGACGAGCGGCAAAAAAAAATCTTTCCCTCTGGTGCCAGCAGAAGCACACGGTGTCCCCGTCTGCAGAGTAAGAACAGGTCCCCGACCCGAGTGTCCCTCACGGCAGGGGCTGCCCCGGGACCAAGGGAGGGGCCATCCCTTTCACTGCAGATGGTGACGCCCACCGGTCCAGGCGCGGGAGGGAGAGCGGGGCAGAGGCGGCAGGACACGGGCTCCGTGGGACACGCGCCTCCAGCGCTCACCTGGATCAGAGCCCAGCCCGGCCCTGCCTGGAGTGTGAGGATGGGGACCGAGGGGACCCTGGAGCAGAGATTAACACCGAAGGATCCACCCGGCCGGCGGGGCTCGGTGGTTGAGCCGCGACTTATGAACCAGGAGGTCACGGTTCGATTCCTGGTCAGGGCACACACCCAGGTTGTGGGCTCCATCCCCAGTGTGGGGCGTGCAGGAGGCAGCCGGTCCATGACTCTCTCTCATTGTTGATGCTTCTCTCTCTCTATTCCTCTCCCTTCCTCCCTGAAACCAATAAAATATATAAAAAAATAGCCCACGAAGGATCCGCTCCTGCCCCCCTCTGATTGTAGATATCAGCCTTAACTAACCATCATCAGTGGGAGGACAAGAACCCCAACTGCTCTGAGCAGCACTCGAGGCCCCGGGACTCCCCTGGCAGTGCCCCGGCACGCGGGCCCCCGACGGAGCGAGGGGAACGGGGAGGCTCACCCGGGGCCAGGCCCCTGTAGATCCCTGAGTGGCTGCTGGGCGGGGCTCTCGGGGGAGGGGAGGCCGTGAGGGACCAGGACGCGATAACAGCAGGGAGCCCCATGCTCAGCGTGCCCTCCGCAACCCCCCTCATCACCCCGCACGCTCACAGCCGCACGGGGTCCTCATCCCCAACACTCCTCTCTGGCCTGCAGGCCTCACCTTTGTCCCCGCCGCGCCTCCCTCCCACCAAGCTCAGAATAGCTGGACTGTCCGAAGGCCCCCCATCCCCCACACCTCTGTGCACACACATTTTAATGAGCACCTACTACGTGACGGGGACAGGACCTACATCCAGTGCTGACAACCTGACCACCTGGAAGCGAGCATCGCCCTCTGCACAGACAGACATTGGGGTTCAGAGGCATCTGCTCCAGGGGGCACCTGCTGGGACTGAGATTCAGACCCCAGTCTGTCGGACACCCCGGGCACCCCTGCTTGGGGGAGATGGAGGGCGACACGTGCAGGGCCACCAGCAGGGCAGGATGAACGCCAGGACATCAGCGGTTTACTGTCCTGGGGGGCAGCCGTGCAGACCAAGGGGGGCGGACAGGGAGGCTCCCCAGCGGGGACTTGAACCAAGGCTCACATTGCCTTACTAGGTGGGACCATAACTTGGGGACATGCTGTGGGTGCTCCACAGAGAGGAGCGAGGGGACAGCACCTTCCACGGCCGGGGGATGGTGGGGGGCGGCCTGGGCGGTTCCAGAAACTGCCAACAGCCCGAGGACGCCATCTGCTCCCTGCAGGCGAGCTGAGGCTCCCACGGGGGAGCAGGGAGAGGAGGATTCGTGGTGGCCTCATGTTCCTGAAGCACAGAGCTAAGGGCGAGGCCCAGGACTGTCTCTCTGACGCGATCGGGAGAAAGGGTGCTTTCCCCGTCGCCCGAGCCTGGAGGTGCGTTTATCCATCACGGCGCCCGGCGAGCGGGTTTCCACACGGAGGCCCCTCCAGCCACCCAGCAATTCCTGCAATGAATCCTCGACTTCGTTCCTCACGTTCGGGGTCACACCTGTGTTGACATCACCTCTCTCGGGCGACGGAGCCTCGCAGCCAGGTCCCCGGGCCGTCAGGGAGGGCGAGGCGAGCCCCCCACGCGGTGTAATGACAGAGCCGCGTCCCCGGGCCTCGGCGGGCACTCCTGGGCGCAGCGTGCGGCTCTGCATGCGAGACGCTGAGCAAGGTGCGCGTT
>NW_006295921.1:759991-760372 GCF_000327345.1 Myotis davidii
CGGGAAGCTTGGCTTTTGCTGCAGGAAGCAGCTGGGCCAAGCAGCCCGCGCATGATAATGGCCTCAGAAATCTGCTGTGCGCGCGGCAACAATAGGGTGCTCAGTCTCCCGGAAAATTGTGTTCATCAGCTAACTCTGCTCAGTTACTAATTGACATTGCCAAATATTTTAAGCAGTCGTGTCGGTGACTAACCACCGCGGCCCTGGCTGGGTCCACACCTCCTCGCCCACGACACACCGGGCCGTGGGTGAAAACAGTGAGCAACATGCAACGCACAATAAATACGTGAGGACACGGCCTGGGAGGTGGGCGTGCTCCTGAGAAGGACCGGGCCTGGCTCAGGACCAGCTGGTGAGGCCTGGCAGGGAGGCAGCCACATG
>NW_006295921.1:760758-761673 GCF_000327345.1 Myotis davidii
TGGGCACAGGCCGCATGCCGACAGAGGAGAGGAGGGGCCAGGAACCCAGAAGGGCAGCAAGCAGGCCCCAGGGTAGGAGATGGCAAAGGTTCCAGCCTGATCATCACAAATCCGGGCTGTGTGCACAGATCCAATCTCTCCACCTTCAACGTACCCCTCCGCCCCCGCATTGCAACCACCACACACCCAGACAAACCTTCTCATCACCACCGTCATCACCGAAATAACACATCCTCTCCAAGATGGCTCTGATGAGTTGCTCCTGCCAGCGGTCATCATCAATAGCCACTAATGACCTACTCAAAAACTGAGGAAGAAGAAGGGAGAAGAGGACCACAAAGGTCAGTGGTAGGCTGTTCTGCCCCATAAAAGTGGGGTCAAGATGTAGCAAGAGCCATAGCCGGTTTGGCTCAGTGAATGGAGCGTCAGCCTGCGGACTGAAAGGTCCCAGCTTTGATTCCACTCAAGGGCATGTATCTTGGTTGCAGGCACATCCCCAGTGCGGGGGGGCAGGAGGCAGCCGATCCATGATTGTCTCTCATCGATGTTTCTCTCTCTCTCTCCCTCTCCCTTCCTCTCTGTAAAACATCAATAAAAACATTAAAAATAAAAAGAGGCCCAACACTGAGCAGGACCACGCCTCTTTCTGACACGCTAAGTGGCAGCACGCTCCGTGGGCTATGGCCACCCAAAGGGCTGAGAGCGCCACCGGCCCCAGGGTGAGTCCAGCTCACCAGCAACTGCCCGAGTGCGAGCCAATGGGCCCTTGCAAAGCAGCTGCGGGCACTGTCCAGCCCCAGGACGGGAGGGAGGCGTGACTGGGCCCCGAGGGCCCCTTCAGGCCAGCTGCCTGCCACCCCAGGCCCGTGGGCAGAGCGCTCCACGCCAGAGGGAAGGTGCAGGCCAGAGGGGGCA
>NW_006295921.1:761750-762412 GCF_000327345.1 Myotis davidii
AGTCAGCTGCGGCCTGGGCCGGGGTCCAGCCTGGGACCCGAGCCCAGCCTCCCCCTCCCACCAACCGTCTCCACCGACACGCGGCGGCGCCTGCACACGCGTCCAGGTCTGCAGGATGGAAGGGCTGCAGGTGGTACCCGGTCTCGGCAGCTGAGCTTTAAAAACCTGCTGCTTGTCATCTCCCTGAACCGGCTCCCGGATGTGGGGGGGTGCCAGGAGGGCGACGAGGGTGCAGGAGAAGGAGCCGGGGTGCACAGGGGCGCCCTCCACACACCACGGGGCCTCACGGGGCACTTCAGACCCCTCTCTGCTCAGAAGGCGCCTCTGGAAAAGGAAATCAGCCTCCCCGTCTGTCCTCCGGGCTGACTGGTACCGCGTCCCTGACTTGTCTTTGCAGAAGGAGACGTGTTTTTACTCTTTCCTGTTTCTAATAAACACCAGGCAGCCCGTCTCTGGGAAGGCGCTCTCGGCCTCGGGTGGGTTAACAGTTTTTAAGTACATTTGTAAACGGGATTATTGTTTTCTAAAGTACTGCTGGGCACTGGGATTAGTGGCCGCCATACCCGGGGGGCAGGAGGAGGCGGGAGGGGGTCCGCTGGTCCTTTGCATCCCCAGCTGGGCGGGCGGGCAGGCGGTGCAGGTGCTGGGAGAGGGAGGCCCCA
>NW_006295921.1:763424-764815 GCF_000327345.1 Myotis davidii
ATGGCCCAGCCACACAAACAGCAGCAAAATGGGGGAGGAGATTGGGGGGGGGGGCGGGGGGAGGCCCCTGCGGCTCCTTTCGTCCCTATTCGGTGAGAAACTACAACCTCTCCATGTGTCTGAGGCCCTGGCACCCGCCGCTGCTCCGAGCTGGGCCGCGGCAGTTGGGAGCGCCGAGAACAAACATATTTTCTGGTTCACTGGGATCGCTTTCACATGCTCACTGACTCAAACCTCCCCTCTGCTCACATCACCGACAGCTGCACCCCACACCAGCCCAGCCAGGGACGGCCGCCCGGCTCGGCAATCACCGTGTGATCGCAAACTTGACCCTCTGGGCGTCGCGGTCGGAGCGAGACATTTTTAAACAGCCACTCGGCCCCGGGCCGCGAGCATTACATCAGATAACAAAGGCCGCTCATTGTCAGCCTCCTCGGCGGATCGGCTGAGAGGCCCTCGCGGAGAGGGTTTATGATGAATTCAGAACGACGATCATGTTAAGAGCAGCGATTTATAAAGGAAGAATTCGCTGGTGAAGATCTGAAAACATAGTTTCCCAGGCCCTCCTGACCCAGTTTCCAACAAGAAAAGAAGCGAGGATGGAAATTGAGTTTTGCGACATTGTTATGCCGCCTGAGAACGCGGGAACCGCCGTTCCTTCATTGAGGCCTTAATCAGCGCTGCTTTCTTCACTGAAGGGCTTAAGAGGTGGCTCTTCCCTCCCCTCACCTTGCGGTTTCTCTCTGACAGGTAATCATAAAATACCTATTGTGTCACAGATTTTATTTAAATGCTGCTTTTCAGTGCACTTTGTCCAAGTCGGACTGGTGGCAAGGAAGAGGGAAGAGGAAACCGATTGGGCGTCGGGTCCCAATCCCCGGCGAGCCCTCGCGCCGCGCGGCAGCCGACGTGGACCGCGTGGATGGCGGGCCTGTGGCTGCTGCTGAGCCAGAGGATCGGGAATAGGAAGGAAAGCAGCCCCAGAAACAGTCAGCCCTCAGCTCAGAACCACCCCCACGAGGGACGGAAAAGCAGGCAGCTGCCCTCAGCGCAGGTCGCGGGCTCTTCGAGGCCTGGGCCCGACCGGCTCTGAGGGCAGGGTGGCTTGCGCTCTCGGCCTCGGGTGGGTTAACAGTTTTTAAGTACATTTGTAAACGGGATTATTGTTTTCTAAAGTTCTGCTGGGCACTGGGATTAGTGGCCGCCATACCCGGGGGGCAGGAGGAGGCGGGAGGGGGTCCGCTGGTCCTTTGCATCCCCAGCTGGGCGGGCGGGCAGGCGGTGCAGGTGCTGGGAGAGGGAGGCCCCAGAGGGAGGAGCCTGGGCGAGCAGGTTCCCTGGAGGGGCCGGGGAAGGCCGGGCCCTGGGCGGTGGGCCCCGCCGCTCCCAGC
>NW_006295921.1:764972-765855 GCF_000327345.1 Myotis davidii
TGAATTTTTTTCTTTTTTTTTTACCCCCTCTTCTTTGGGGGGCCTGGATGTGTGTGTGGGGGGCGGGGGGGCAGAGGCAGTGGTGGGCGGGGAGGAGGAGCCCCCGGAGGAAAAGGGTGGACAAGAAAGGAGATCGATCGTTTCACTGTCCAGGCCGGGGAAGGGCACGGGGACTGGACGCCGGCCTTTGAGGCTGTGGTCACAGGGCCTGCCCAGGCCGGGACCCACAACGTGGGAATGCCACTCGGCCAGCACAGAGGAGCCCGCCAGGCTCGAGCCCAGCTGACCAAACAATGAGCGTGTCCACTCGACAGGCTGCCCAGCAGGAGGGGGGTGAAGGACCTTCTCGTCTTCCTCTCTCCCTGGCGTTCTGCGGGTCCCGGAACTTAGCCGACGTCATTTAACAACGGGGGTCAGCGCCTTCCGTGACTCCCCCCCACCCCCACTTCAATTAGCTCCCCTCAGAGTCCCGGGGCTGTGGGGGGCGGGGGGAGGCAGCGGCCCCGCCTCTGTGATGAGGAGCAGGGCCACTTCCTCGTACATTAAGTTTTAATTATTCCGAGCGTGACTTCCCAAGCGAAAGCTAAAGATGCAGGAGTTGGGTCATCCTCGGAGCTGGCGTGAAGCTCAGATGCCGGCACGGGCTCCACTGGGGTTTTACAGGGAAAGATGCCGAGACGGAGGCCCTGGGCGGCGGGCACGTGCGCCAGCAGCGAGGGGCCGTCCAAACAGCCACCCGCTCCCCCGATGTCACCGGAGAGTCGGATTTATACGCTGCTGCCTCCAAGCCATGCACCTCCCTGGCCTTGGACACGGAGGCAGAAAGGACATCGGCTGGGGTGTGAAATGATCGGCCAGCCACACAAACAGCAGCAAAATGGGG
>NW_006295921.1:766567-768289 GCF_000327345.1 Myotis davidii
GACGTCACGAGGAAAAAGCGAGCATTTGGTGCCGGAACATTCCGCCGAGCCCTCTGCGTCTCAGCGGGTCCGGGCGAGAGGCGTGGAAACCTGTCAGCTTCACGGCACAGATTTAGGGGACCCGGCCTGCACTCTGCTCTCTGCCCCTCGAAGGCCCCCCTTTCCCCAAAACAGCGAGACCACAAACTTCTACCGGAACCTGAAGTCCCCGCCCTGCATCTCGCCTGCCCCGGGCCGGGCCTTGGTCACCCCGTGGCGCAGCTCGCCCGCCCAGGCGCGCTCCTGGTCCCGCTTAGCCTCCCCCTGAGTTCCCACCAGAAATAAATCACCGCGAGCCAGGGACTGCGGAGCAGACAGTGTTTCATGGGTATTTAAGCAGCGGCATTAAGTGCTATCGGAATCTCTGGAATGTCCCGCTCAGATTTATGTGTCTTAACAATTCCTTCCTGGCCTGTGATAAGCCGGGGCGCACACTTCATCTTCATCCTACTTCTGCCCCGGGCGGGGGAGGGCGGGGGGGGGGGCAGACGGAAACGGGGCAGTGACGACAGAACAGCCCAGTGCACATCATCGCCGCCTCCGATACGCAGATGTTTATCGAAACCCAGGAAGCGGGGAGAAGAGGGAGACGGGAAAAAAACTAAAAAAACAAAACAAACGAACCCCCGCCCTGGCTGCCACCCGCGCCTGTGGGCACCGCGGCGCCTCGAGGTGCCCCAAACTGCCTTTCGTTTCTGGGCTTAATGGCTGATTGCAGAAATCAATGTTGCCATTAGTAACAGGGTATTTGTTAGGGCACGACTTCCACCGCTGGGAGGCTGTAGAACGAGTGCAGGATTAGCCGGCTGCTCTCCTCGGAAAGGGCTCCAGACGGAACTTCCCGCGCACCGTCCACGCGGAGGGCCGGGCCCAGGCCGAGGAGGCCGCCCGCCTGCGAGGGGGCCACTTAGATTCAGCCCTGGGAGGCGTGAGGGTGTGTGTGCGTGTGTGTGCGTGTGTGTGTGTGTGCGTGTGTGTTCGCATGTTTTTCAAACGGGGCCAGGAAGCCTCCGTGTTTCTGATGTTCTGATGACAGATGTTCTGCTTTGCTGCTTTGGACCCCACGGCTGCATCACCCATGAACAGGGCACATGGCGGGATGGGCACTGGCGCATCTGTGCCAAAGCCCCGTGCCCACCAAACCACCAAGGAGCTGGCCGGGGGCCACACTGTGGTTCTGGAAGGGACCCCCAGGGCCCGGTCTGGGGGGAAGACTGGGGGAGCCCACCTGCGCGGATCACAGGGACACCCTCAGCGGGGAGGGCGGGGAGGGCCTGAACTTGCACTTTCACGCCTCTGGACGGATGGAGCGGGCTCCAGGCTCCCGGGCTCTGGAGAGCAGGGGACGGCCAGCAGGCCAGGGCATGACGTGGAGCAGGCAGGCGGGCAATTACAGGGTGAGGTCTTCCCCATGGGTGAACCTGCCCACTAGCCATCCTACCCCACGGGAGGAGGAGGGTCCACTACATTTCATAGGAGCCAGGGCTCAAGGGATGGCTAAGGGGCAGAATGACAGCCTTCTCTCCACCAGGCAGACAGGCGAGGTCCTCACGCGCCCACCAGCCATGCTGACCTTGGGCCTGACCTTGCTGACCTCAGATCTGACCTTGAAGGGCAGCAAAAGGCCCACCCCCCACCGAGGCCTCTGGGCAGGCAGGGCCCTTGCCGGCTGTCCTGCCCCCA
>NW_006295921.1:769763-769997 GCF_000327345.1 Myotis davidii
CTGCGCCGCGCGGTGGTCGCAGTAGGGGCACTTGAAGGGCTTCTCGCCCGTGTGCGTGCGCATGTGCAGCGAGAGGATGCTGTTGAAGCGGAAGCGCTTGCCGCACAGCGGGCACGGGTACTTGCGGTTCTTGCGCGCGTCGTCCTCGATGTCGCTCATCTGCGACATGATGCCCAGGTTCTGCCCGTTGAGGAACTGCTGCAGGTCCACGCGCCCGTTGAGGCTGGTGTCCAG
>NW_006295921.1:770214-772482 GCF_000327345.1 Myotis davidii
GAGAGAGTTCAGATGGGGTGCGGAGGGGGGATGGCGGGGAAGTGGGGGACAGCCACCGCCGGGCATTTGCGTTTCCCTGCCTCACCTCACCATCGTCATGCTCGGGAATGAGAGTCGAAAACAATAATAAAAAGATGAATTATTAAATGCCAATTATGCAACATGGCTTTGGACCCCCATTTGTTTGGGCGATGGATCGTCTTCTCTTGTATTTTCTATTTGCCGACTGCAATTATTCATTCACGGTTAAATTATTCACGTTTTACCACTTTCAGCACCTGATCACAGATGGGGTGGGGGGGGCGGTCAGCGTGGGAAAGTCTCCCCCACCCCACCCGCCCCAGTCCCCACCTTGGGACACCCACACCTGGTGGCTCCGGTCAAAGTTGGCCTCGGAGCAGAACGGCTGTCCCACTCGCTGGGAACTCGGGTTCCCACGGCCAATGCATTCGCCACTCTGAGATGAAAGGGGTTATTTTATGTTTTGGTCAAAAAAAAAAAAAAAAGAAAGAAGAAAAAAGAAACACCCCATGGCATGATATTTACTGATACATAATAAAACAAGATAATGTTTTGGGGGGAAATAAAGTAACGGACAGGCTTTGGAACAATAAAAGGGATTTTGCTTTCGTCAACAAAAAGTGCAGTAATATCTCATTAAGCTGATTAGTATGCTGCTTAGAAACAGTGCTAGGTGCTGTAACACATGATTATAATCATAAAAATCCTTCAGTGTTTGCAAGGAAGCATTAACGAGGTATATTAAATTTTAAGGAGACTGCGAGTAGCAGCTTTGCAAACCTCGGAGATTAAGATTTAACCCTTATGTTACGAAACGCTGTTATGCTGTCGTTGGGCGGCACACACGGGTCTCCTGACAGTGTCAGCGGGTCGCCGAGACGGTGCGGACGCGGGCGGGGTGAGGCCTCCCACCAGGGACACGCTTGCTCCCTGTCCTTCCACGGGCACCGTCTCCAGGGCTGGGACTCTCGCTGGGCTTAAGGCGATCGTTCAAAGAACTAGATAAAGACCAATTAAAGGCCAGCGCCGCCGCTGTCGGAACTCGCGCCCCGTCTGAGTGTTTTTAATAACTTTCCCGATACCCAGTAATGAGTACAAATGGTACCTGCGGAAGGAGCTCGGCAGAAAATGAGGACCCGAAGCCGTTTGTTAGACAGCAGCGCGCCGAGCGGGGCGGCAGAACGGTCTGTCACCGGCCTCACCGCCCCTCCGGCCAGTGCAGGGCCGCTGAGCCAGCCACGCGGGAAGGGCGCGGGAGCCAGCCACCACGTCAAGCCCGTGGGAATTCAGCCCTGAGAGGCCAGGAGCCCACGCCTGGGGCCCTCCTTTTTCCCGAGCCCGGCTCCCCCTGAAGGAGCCCAGACCCGCCTCCCGCCCCTGGAACGATGCTACCAGCTGTCCTCTGCAAGCCCCGCTGTTCGGATGTCCTGGCCAGCCAGGCGGGCCAGGAGCAGCGCTTACCCCCAGCCAGGACTGGTCCCCGGGCCAACACTCCCCTGTGGGCCTTGGGACAGAGCTGGGGTGTGGAGGTAGCACATTCAGTGTCACGGGGTGCGCTGCCCGCCACACTGCCCGCCGCACTGCCCACTGGGCTGCCTGTGCATGGCGTGGAGGGTCTCCACCGGGCCGGCCTCCCTGGAGTCAGGACGGGCTGGGTGGCATCGGGCACAGAGGGGCACAGACACGGTGATTCTTCCCAGGGCAGAACGTGCCGCCGCGGTGCAGGTCCGCATGTTCATGCGGACGACGCAGGGCATCTGCCCGCGAGCTCACTCCCGGCACAGGGCACTGCAGTAACAGGAACCTTCCAATTGGCCATCTTTTTGTTCCTGGTGGCAAATTATTTTTAAAAAAATTTTTTTTTAAAAAAAAAGGCCCATTTTGGAGACTGGTGAGAAAGGAGTGGCTTCTTGCGGAGATGCGTGCATCTCGGTAACTTACCAGGCCCGTCGCTGGCCCTCGGAGACAGGGCAGTCCCGGAGCCCACCAGCCAGCACGAAGGGACAGGCCCAGGGTGCAGAGCCAGGACGCCCGGGCCGTGTCCCCAGCCTCGCGCCACCTTCAAGCCCCCGCGGGCCATGCCCACTCCTCTCCTAAGCAAACACGGATCACGCCCTGAGGGCATGTGGGAGACCAGGATCCACCAGCACGCAGGGAAGTTCACAAAGTCCGGAGCCAACGCGCTGGCCCGCAGCCAGAGGCTGCCCCGTTGGCCGGCTCCAAAGACGCCAGGCCAGGAAGACAGGC
>NW_006295921.1:772511-776005 GCF_000327345.1 Myotis davidii
AATGCAGCAGGAGGGCGTGGAGGCTGAGTGCGCCATCCGTGCCATCCGGCGAGCCCGCAGATCAGCGGGTCAGGGGAGGACCACCTACCGCCCCCACGCACGCAGGGCCGCTTGTCAAATAATGCGCTTGGGCCTTTTCCAGTGAGGTCTGGGTATGCAGTTCTTTTACTGTTAAACATTTTTTTCAATCAACAAAGCTTTTTAAAAAACCTTTTACGCAACTGGTCAAGTGCCACTGCTGAACACGGAATGTTCTAGAGCCTGCAGAGGCCAGATAGTGTCTCTCTTCTCCTCACACAGGCCTCAGCTCACAGGGTCCTGTCTGAGGCCGATGCCCCCACCCTCCTTCACAGCGCTCAGTGCCAGGGAAGTCTGGCGTCGACCCTCCAGCAAGCTGCTGCTTTTCCGTGAGGGCAGGTCCCATCGGCCTCGGTCCCGGAGGAGGTCTCTGGGCGAGAGCAGTGCTGGCTCATCGCGGGCTCCGTGCTGGCCCGCCGAATGGGGGCGTGAATGAGCAGACCTCAACAACACAGGCCACAGTAGTGGTCCCAACCTCCGCGGCCCCACACTCCGCCTCGCACAGGTCCACCAGCACCCACTGTCAGACGCCCCAGAGTCCAGAGGGCCCCTGGCTACCCCCTGAGGAGACTCCGCCACCACCAGCTCCTTCAGTCCAGGTGCCCACGGGCACCAGGAGGCAGAGACCGGGCTGTGTGGGAGCCATGGAGGACGAGGATTTGAGCAGAGCGCCAGCTCACCAGGAGACATGCCAGGCGACGGCCCTCAAGTGAGCAGAGCCCCCGGGTGCAGGGCCGCACCAGACGGTCAGCCCAGATCCTCTGGGACCCGCCCCCTGCAGTGCCAGGAGCAGGTGCCCAGATGGGTCAGCCCTGGCCAGCGCCAGCGCCAGCGCCAGCCGAGAGCAGGGGAGGGAGTTCCTGGAAAGGCAGGAGCTGGCGAGCTGGCCGGGGCCCAGGCGGCCGCGGCAGGATGAGCTGGCCCCCCGCCCGGCCTGGGCCTCACAACCCTGGGTCCGCCCCAACGTCTCCAGCCTCCAGGTTTCCCCGTCCAGAGCTTATTACCGCTGGCTCGGTCACTCAGGGACACTTGCCAGGGGCCACTGGGCAAGGCCACCAATGACAGGAAAGCAACAAAACGGCTCCTGAGAGGCAGAATTCCAAGTTCAGGGGGAAGAGAAACCATTGCAGCTGTGGACACAGGTGTGAGTGTGTGTGTGTGTGTGTGTGCAGGGGAGTGTGTGCACAGGTATGTGTATATGTGTGTGCATGAACAGGGGAGTGTATATGTGCGTGTGCAGGGGAGTGTGTGCACAGGTGTGTGTGTGTGTGTGTTTGTGTGCCCATGGAGTAGGTCTGTGCAGGGGCGGGGCGTGGAGTCCCCATGGGAACTCATACAGATGCTTCCCTGTGACTCTGTGGGACTGGTGGTCCCACTGCTAAGGGATGGAAGCCACCGGCAGCCCAGACAGCTCCCAGGGAGGCGGAGGCTGCCTGAAGGGGCCTCCCTGGCAGTATCCCAGGTCCCTCCTGCAGCCCGCAGCAGGCACGGGGACATGTCTGTCCTCCGAGGCCTGACGTGGACCCTGTCAGTGCCACGCCCTGCGTCCTGACCACCAGGGAGGACACGCTCCTGGCCTGCAGCTCTGCCCACACGCCCCTGCCCCGGGCACTTGGTGGCATGTGCATGGCCCTGGCCTGGATCTGGACCGTCTCCCAAGACGCGGCCGCTGAGACACCGCAGTGCGAGGCCGGGAGCAGCACGGGGCGGGCCTGCCCCCGCCTGCAGGCCATCGGCCGCCGGCCGGCCTCTGAGTCACTGCCAGGATGGCACCGGACCCGTCGCCAGGGAGGAAACCTTCACACAGTGAAAGCAAGTAAGACACGACTCACCACTGAGAACAGCCCACTGGCCCTCGGAGCATGGCCTCAGCCCGACGCCGAGCAGGAGCGGCAGTAAACCCGCTGGCTGGGCGCCTGTCTACCCAACGGACAGGAGCCGGGCTTCCCCGAAGCTGGGCAGGCGGCGGCCCTGTCAGCTGTCAGCTCTGGAAATACCACCATCACCCCAACCTGACCTTTCCCGAGCCCAGAGGACATGGTGGGTGCTCGGGCACCCAACGCTGCTGTCAATATGGCCCAGAACCAGCCTGGCGGGCGGGGCTCAGGGGCTGAGCATCGACCTAGGAACCAGGAGGTCACGGTTAGATTCCTGGCCAGGGCACAGTCCCGGGTGGCGGGCTTCATCCCCAGTGGGGGGCGTGCAGGAGGCAGCTGGTCATGATTCTCTCTCATCATGGATGTTTCTCTCTCTCCCTCTCCCTTCCTCTCTGAAATCAATAAAATATATTTAAAAAAGAAGAAGAAAAGAAAAAAGACCAAGAACCAGGCTGGGGCCTGAGTCCCGGCCGCCACGGCAGCCTCGCCGCCGCCCGGGCCCCGGGACAGCGTCTGGGGCTGGAGGCTGCCCCGGAGCTCAGCGAAGTCCCGTTTCCCAGGGGGGTGCCCTCAGCCCTGGCACCCACCATCGGGCACACAGATCGTCAAAACACCTTCCGCCTCATCCTCTCATCTCCGCAGCCACCTGAGCCCTCGGCTGCCTGCGGCGGCGCTGACCGCTCTCCTGACCCGGCGGTTCCGCCTTCGCTGTTTCCTGGGGCAGCAACGTCCAAAGTTCCCACTTAGCTCCTCCGACAGAGACCCGAACGGCCTCACTCCCTCCAAAGGAAATTCAAAGCCATCGGGGCACCAGGAATGCAGCTGCTACGAGGCTAAATACATTTTACACAAAAACACGGTTCCGTTTTGCTAGCACAGGAGGGGGAGGAAAAAAAGTAATCTCACGAATAGTCCAAAAAATATAGATGTTGCCAGCAAGCGTCTTATCCGCGTACCATGAAAAAGAATAGCTGGGAAATAAAATGACTTTCAAAATTACCATTTCAACTGGATTTTTAAAAATCAAATATTGTTGTCTAGCCAAGCACAACTAAATATGCCCTTTTTTTATCAGCGTGGAGAGAGGCGCTGCCTCACAGCTTCGCAGCCCCACGGCCCCGGGCGCTGGGCAGGGGGAGGGCTCGGGGCCACGGCTTCACCCAAAATGCTGCCACCGCCCGCAGTCCTGGCTGTAGGCGCCCCCCGCAACCCCTGGACTCCCTGACCCTTGCCCTTGGGGGGCGCTGTGGCTGAGGGCGTCCCCTGCAGCACAATGGCTGCCTGTGAGCGCTGCTTCTCCCGTTGTCGGAGCTCAGCCGCTTACGCTCAGGTTGTTATCAGCACAATCCGCTCCTGTTCTGAGCACAGCGCACCCGACTACCCAACCTTTTCGGGGTCATTAAACAGCTGTAAACATTATTACAAAAATAAGCCAGCGATTTCACGCTCGCGTTTGGGCCTAGAGCTTGCCGTGCTGAGCAAGGACATTTTTTTTCATCTGCTACGATCCATGCCGGTGACCTGTGGGCACCCAAACGA
>NW_006295921.1:776030-780933 GCF_000327345.1 Myotis davidii
AAGCGGGAGGGCAGCGCGGACCGGCCTGTTGTGACCGGTGTGCGGGCGATGCTCGGAGGCAGGGCCGGAAATGGTTCCGTCCTGGCTGAGTTCCTCGGTGACAGCACGACATTCCCACCAGGTTGTGGACGGCGGCAGCCACGGTGTGACCAGGAGAGCGAGGTGGGAGGGCGGTCCGCTTCCCCAACGTCGCCTGGACGGAGCGCTGGCCAAAGCGGAGGCCTCACTATCTCGAATGGGCATGGTCGGCGGGCTGGGCCCACGCAGGCCCCACGGCGCCCCAGGCAGTTCCTGTTGAGTGAGACTCTGGGTGGTTTCAGAATTCTCAAAGACACAGGGTACCCCCAGCATGCCGGCTCTGGGGGTCGGGGTGAAGCTGTAGGCCAGCACTGAAGACAGAGAAGGGAAGGGGCACATCGAGGGGGAGGGAAGCCCTGCACTAAGGGTCTCCTGGTCCTCTTCCCGGGGACTTCCGGTCTGAGGTCCTGCTCACTGGCCGCCCACCCCACGCAATGCTGGGTAACAGGTTCCGGGGCCGGGGGGTGGAATCAGACAACTTCCGAGGGTGGTTGTTAGGGCCATGGACTTGCCAGGCAGAGTAAGGTCCCAAAACACAAATGCCAACAGTGGCTGTCATCACTGCCATCTTCATCTTTGTGTTCTTCCTCCTGCTTTCCTGCTCCTCCTCCTCCTCCCGTGCCCTTCCTTGTTTCTCTCTCCTAAGTACATGTTTGCTGTGGTCAATAAACTCTTGCCTGCCTTTCTACCAAAAAAAAAACCAACAACAAAAAACCCACCCGGCAGCTCTGTGGAAGCACCTGGAAAGTACGGTTCATCGTGAATGACACCCTTTCATGCCTCCGTGTGACGGGACGTGGGCGGATCGAGGGACGTACAGCAGGGCCAGCTTCCCGCCTCCGAGTTGGCTCAGAGAGGAGCGACCCACAGACACACCGACCCGAGTCCGGTGCTGCGATGGGGGAACCGACAAGGTGCGTGAGGCCGGGCGAGGGCGGGGGCTGGGGAGCGGAGGGGAAGGAGCAGGGAGTAGAAAGGTCTGGGAAGCAGCCCATCCTTGGCTGGACCTTGAGGACGCCGCTGGGCCGGGAGGAGGAGGAGCGGGTGGGCACAGAGGGGTCAGCGTGTGTGGAATGAGGCCTGAGTGCGGGACGGTCTGGGAAGATGAGCGGTGGCAGCGGCGCCTGGCCTGTGGAGGGCGCATTTATATTTGGGGCAAACGGCCTCAAAAAAGCTCCTACCCGTGTCCCAGCCTAACATGAGAGCCTCGCAGGGCTGCAACGCGCCATTAGCAACTTCCTATCACATGTGGGTCAGAGATGGGGGAATAAAGGGTGACAGCAAACTCTAGGACCACAAAACTAACGTCGAGGGCAAAGTTGTCACTCTGGCGAGAGGTCCCCGTGCAGGGAGGAGAGGGACTTGGATGGACAGACGGCACTGGCTTCCTCTCGTCCTCTTTGAACAGCAGGACCGTGGAAGGGCCAGTCCCCAGGCTCCTGGCTGCCCAAACCCATCCTCCGTGCTCCAGCCTGGTGTCACCTACTCCGGGAAGCCCTCCTGGGTTTGTTCCAGGCCAGAGGTGACCACTCAGGCCGTGGACCGCCCCACCTGGTGCCTTTTCTGTGGGTGGAACGGTAAGGACGTGGTCCTGGTGTGCCAGACGCACAGCCGCAGGCCATGTGTCCCTGCCTGGGGTCGGAGCTCTGTGTGGGCCGGCGTCTTACAGCCCCGTCCATCCGCGGCTCCCGGGGGGCCAGGCCCTCCACGTGGCGGTCCTCTGAGCTCCAACAACCCCAGTGCAGAAGATCACAAAGGGACAGCAGGTGGTGAGCAAACGACCAGCCCGGCCCCCCGAGAATTCAGGCCATACAGTGGGGCCTCCAATCCTCCCGGACGGGTGAACCGGAAGGGGATGGCCCTGCCTCTCGGTGAAGGATTTATCCGATGGCGTCCGCCCATCAGGGAAGTCAGGGACACGATGGACCTGCGCTCCTAATGAGGGCTCTGCCTGGGAGCGGCATCACGGCGCTGCAAGGGATGCCCGCGGTCGCCACGCGGAGAATTGATTATTCTCGCTTGCCCGCGCTCTCTCCCTTTTCAAACAGGCTCCGTCAGGACGGGAACTCAGATCTTTAATCCCTATTAACCCGCCTTGGCCCCTGCGCAGCCTCTGCACACGGCACTGCCCTGAACAGGACGGGAACCGGCCCCAGGGCTCCCCCAGCCCCGTCCTCCGGGGGACAGCAGCGGTCAGGGAGCGGGCGCCCCGCTACCTCTCACACCTCTTGGCCCCGAGGAGAGCCCTTCACCCCAGAGCCCTCCCAGACCGTGACCTCCTGCCGGACGGTTCGTTTCCATTTCCCTTTCATTGCACAGAAGCTCCGATTCGATTCGGCGCGAAACTAAACAGAACGCAGAACGCAGGTAAGCGGGGGCCAGGGCGGCCCGACGGACGTACTCAGGGACGCCGGCCAGGGAGGGCCGTGCTGTCGAAGACGTCGGCTCAGGCACACAGCATGTCACAGGAGCTCACAGCCATCGGAAGCACAACCAGCACCGGGGCTGGGGCGGGGCCTCGGGGTCTCCAGTTCAACATGCCCGGCTCCTCTGCGACCCCCCTGATCCAAAGGCACCCGAGGCCCAACCACGTCCACACATTGTAGCTGCAGGAGCCGTACCGCCTCCTGTGCGTGGGCTGGTTTGGGCAGATTTCCAAAGCGAGCCCACTCATTCCCGTGTCTGCTCTGCTCCACGGGACTCATTCAAACACGGAGCAGCCATGCCCAGCCGGCTCCACGCACCCAGGGTCCTGAGTAGCACACAGGGCTGGGCGCTTCTGGAGGGTCAGGTGTGAGGGGGGAAGGCTGCATCTCGTCCCGTGTGCACCAGACACAGAGTGGGCACCCATGGCACCGAGAAGCAGCGCCACCCTGTCCCCCGCACAGCCCCACTTGCCGCTTGCCCAGGATCTGGGATTCCACATCCGGGTCTCCCCACAGGGCTCTGCTCCAACACAGCCCAGAACATAACGTGATGTGTGGTCATGGGGCACGCGGTCTCAGGTCTGTGTGGATGTAACAGGCTCTCTCTGCAGGGTCCTCTGCCCATTTGCTCCTTCTGTATCTCTCCTCCCCTCCCATCCCCTGTGGGTAACTTCTTCACTCTCCAAGGAATGCCCCCCAACTTCCCGAGACCCCAGGTGGGGTCCCCCTGAAGGTCCAGCTGACGGGGGAGAGCCCCGACTCTGAGTGTTCTGTGGGCTCCAGGGGATGAAGGTCAAAGGCAGGTATGAGGAGGGCCCAGGAGGCAGAGAAGGGAGGGGTCAGTATGTTTTTGAATTAATTTTTTTAAAAACATGTTTTTGTTGATTTTTAGAAGGAGAGGAAGGGAGAGGGAGAGAGAAACATTGATTGCTTGCCTCCTGCACGCACCCAGCTCACGTGTTAGCCCTGCTCAGTGGCCATGCCCGGGGGCTGACGCAGACCCGGAAGCCACAGCCCCCACATTGCAAGGTTTTGTGGGTCACCAGGCACTTCTATCCACCCTCAGGGCCGGTTCCCGGCCTCCTCCTCCTGCACAGAGAGCCCGAGGGACGGTTAATTTTTAAAGACCTATGGTGATATAGTTTGCATATCTTCGACCCCGGACCCTGCGTCTCTCCTCCCAGAGGCCACGCGCACCCTGGCAGGGAGCCTGGGTCTGCTGCCTCGTTGCTGCTTGTTCACTTGCCCACCTGCCCGCCCCTCCCTCCCTGCCACCCTCTGCTGTGACCGCTGCCCTGCCCCCTGCCCGCCTCAGCTACTGTGGCTGCCGGCCTTGCCCCCGTGGGGGTCCGGGAGGAAGCCCTGCCCGGTGAGCCCTGGAAGCTGGGACAGACTGAGCCGGCTCTGCAGGGCCCGTCATCTCATTCCAGGGACGCAGCTGGCCGGGCCCAGCGTGACGGAGGAGGAGGATCTATGGACACACTCACCACCCGCTCACCCGCTCACTCCACCTGATGCCGAGCGGCCACAGGTCCCATTCTGCCTCCCCAGGAGCCGCTAGCTCTGCAATGGCAGTGACAGTGTCTCCCTCTGTCATTACCAGATCCCTGGTGCCAGCACTTCTGTTTAACTTTTATTGTGAAATATACAGATCACTCTTAATTAATGTTCATTGAGTGGGTGGAGGGGTAAGTGCATGGACCAATGAATGGATGGATAGATGGATGGATGATGGATGGATGAATGGGCGATGGGTAATAGATGGATGATAGATGGATGATGGATAGGTGGATGGATGGATGGATGATTGATAGATGGATAGGAGGATGGACGGATGATGGATAGATGATGGATGGATGATGGATGGATGGATCCATGAGTGGATAAGTAGGTGAATGAGTAGATGGACAGATGAATAATGGATGGATAGATGGATAATAGATAGGTGGATGGATGGATATATGGATGGATGGATAGGTGGGTGATTGAGTGGATGATAGATAGATGGATGGATGGATGGATGATGGATAGATGAATGGATGTATCCATGAATGGATGGTAGGTGGATGGGTGAATGGATGGATAGATGGATAGGTGGGTGGGTGGATGGGATGGATAGATGGATAATGGATGGATGGATGGATGGATGGATGGATGGAAGGATGGATAGGTGGGTAGGTGGGTGAATGGATGGATAGATGGATAATGGATGGATGGATGGATGGATGGATGGATGGAAGGATCCATGAATGGATAGGTAGGTAGATGGGTGGATGGATGGATAGGTGGATAATAGATGGGTGGATGGATGGATGGATAGGTGGGTGGGTGGATGGGTGAGTGGGTGGATGGGTGGATAGATGGATAATAGATGGATGGATGGATGGATGGATGGATGG
>NW_006295921.1:780994-783434 GCF_000327345.1 Myotis davidii
TGGGACGAGTGAATGAGCATCCTCTATGTGTTGGGCACTACCAAGGGCTATGGCAAGGAGCCTAGACGCACTTCCTGGTACCAAACGCGAGAGCAGTGGGAGCACAGCAAGTGCCCAGGGCTGCGCTCCTGCCAGGAGGCGTCAGAACCCAGGGAGAGGTGAGGGGATGAGGAACCACCACATACGGTTGGCACCGAGAACTCTCAGCCATCAGGGCCCAGGTACACCTGCATCCTCGGTCCTTCGCAGGGGAGCTGAATGCGCGTGAGGGAGGGCCTGCTCCACGTGGGGACGGTCCCGCAGGCTCGGGCCCATGTTCAGCCTCCGGGTCCACGCGTCCTGCGGAGCCCCGCTTCCCTACATCCCCAACTCCCGGGAGCCCAGGGTCCCCTCGCTGTTTCAGAAAATGAGTAAAATGCAGGCGGTGAAAGGCCTTCCGGACGTGCTTCCACACGTGGCCTCCCCATGCCCCGCGCCGTGAGCTCCGCCCGCCGCAAGGAAGCGCCCCCACCTTTGCCGTGTTTTCGTGCCCTGCTAATATCTTTTTAATTAATTCACTATTTTTTACTTTAATGCATTTAAAAGAAAACTATATCATTACCCTAAATGGAAATTTGTATCACTTGCTCTAAATTAAAGGTAATTATAAAAATAAATAAAGCAAGAGCAGTGTTATTAAATCCCGGCTGAACCCGCCCCTGCAGCAGGCGCTGGCCCGGCGCCTCTCCCTTCCAGGGGCGGCTGGGGGAGGTGTAGGGCTGTCGGGGACACACGGGGGAGGGTGGCGGGGAAGGTCTCTCACATGACCCCGGTCACTTCACGTGGGGGCCCCTGCATCTCCTGAGGTCGCCCTGGACACGACGCAGGCTTTTCCCTCGGCCGGCAGCCCCTCCGGAGCCAGCGAGGCCCCTCGGGTCGCAGTGGACGGGGCCTCCGTGAGATGCGGGATGAACAGGGACTGACTCACCTTCCTCCCATCACAGAGGACATGTCATTCCAGCCCTGGCTGGTGTGGCTCAGTGGTTGAGCATCGTCCCAGGTGATTCCCAGTCAGGACACATGCCCAGGTTTCGGGTTCCGCTCCCGAAAGGGGCATGTGCGGGAGGCAACCATGGATGTTCCTCTCTCAGATCCATGTTTCTCTCTCTCCCTCTCCCTTCTTCTCCTTCTAAAAATCAACAAAAGCATACTGACGCCTCCCTTCCGTGCCTCCTGGGCCCTCCCCCGCCTGCCTGGGACCTTCACCCCCCACAGAGACCCCCACACTCGGAGCCTGCACCCCGCCCAGCCTCTCCCCTGGAGCATGAAGACTGACAACAGCCCGCGGCCCTGGCCGGGAGCCGGGAAATCTACCTCGTTTTCCTCTTTCGAGAGAGAAGTGTTCCAAACGGCGGCCAGATCCCGTAAGAACCGCTGAAAAGGCGGGACTTAGCTCCAAGGACGCCGGCCTGCTCCTACAGGGCCAGGGCGGGAGGGGTGCAGGCTGGTCTTGACAGAGATCGCGAGTTCCCACGAGCGCCTGAGCCAGGTGCCCCACGCAGGGATCACCCGCCCGCAGCCGGGCTCGCGGTAATCAACACGCGAGTAGCGCCTCCACCTCGGGTGATGCGCTTCCTACGACTCTGAGGAGACGCGAGTCCCGCACGCCGACGGGATGACATGGCCAATAACCCGGGGCTCATGGGCTCCCCAGGAGGCCGCGGGGGGAGGCGACCTGCGCGCACACAGGGTCCCGGCAGGAGGACGGGTCAGCAGGGCCTGCGAGGCCACAGGGCCTCCTTGTTCCAGGGGTGATGCGGGCGGAGTGTCTCGTCTGCTCTCAAACACAGATGAGCTCCCTAAGGATTTAATTCTTCCGCGTGCACAGCGCCCAGGGGCACAGACATTAACTTGTTCAACGCATTGAGCCTGCGCAGGCCGGTTTGGCTCAGTGGATAGAGCGTAGGCCTGGGGACTAAAGGGTCCCGGGTTCGATTCCCGATCAGGGCACATGCCCATGTTGCAGGTTCGTGCAGGAGGCAGCCAATGGATGTGTCTCTCACACATCGATGTCTCTCTTTACCTCTCCCCTCCTCCCCCCACTCTCTAAAATCAATGGGGAAATATCCCCGAGTGAGGATTACCAACAAAAAAAGGTGTTGAAAAAAAATAAAATTAAAAAAAAAAACGCATTGAGCCCGATTCCATCCACAGTCACTCACAAGCAGTTCCTGCAACGTCCTGAGAGAGCCCCATGCGGACAGAGCCCCGCCCCCTCCCTCCCGCACACCGGCTGTGACCCCACGGGGCCAGCATCACCCACCATGTGCCCGCTGCCCAGGCTGAGAAGCAGTGCCCGCCTGGGGGATCGCTGTCCCCTCCCCTCCCCTCCCCTCCCCTCCTCTCCCCTTCCCTCCCCTTCCCGGGTGCTGGAGGGAGACAGGTCAGCCCCTCCCATCGC
>NW_006295921.1:784395-790490 GCF_000327345.1 Myotis davidii
TTCAGAGAAGCCCCTGCAGGAGGCCACACATGTGAAAGAACCTCCATACGGCTCCTGCCAGCCACAGGTCCGCAGTAAAAATCAAAGCAAAATTAGAGCAAAAAAAAAAAAAATAGTTCTAGGATGTGGCTAAAGCAACCCAACAAAAAAGTTATAAAAGTGTGATGAATAGAAAGTGAAAAGAATTGAAAACAAATGAACTAAGCTGTCAATTCAAGGAGCTGAAGGGGGGAGGGTAGACCCAAAGAAAGTAGAAGGAAGAGATTAATAAAAATTATAGCAGAAACCAATTACACAGAGCACCCCACCCTCCAGGTAGGGAAGAGAGACTCACTAACAGCCGGTTCTTTGACAATGCCAGGAAAATAAACTTGGCTGTATGGACAAGAATAGAGAAAATACACACACACACACACACACCCCACATCAGGACTGAGGAAGGGAAATAAACTCAGATACAAAGAAGACTTCAAAATTACAATACAATACAAGACAACTCTATCCCATTAAAAATCTATATTCAAATGGAGGATTATCTAATAAAAGGATCAGCTATGACTCAGCGAGACGTTAAATACCTGAATAAAATCATAATCACAGCAAAAATTTAAGAGATAATGGACAGTTACATCCAAAAGAAATTACAAAAAAAAAGGCCAGTCAGGTTTATGCTCATGGCTGACGAGGCCTTCAAAGGCACAGATGATCTGTGCTTATAAACGCGCCCCGAAGCACAGAAGGCTCCCCGTTTCATTCTCTGAACTAGGACAGGAGGACTAGGTACAGCATAGAAGAAAAGGGGGAAACAGGAGGAGGAGGGGTGCAGGAGGAGATGGGGGAGGAGGGGGAGGCAGGGGAGGAAAATGGGAGGAGAAGGATGATGAGAAGGGAGAGCGACTCTGCCGCCACCACCCCCCACAGAAGCCATAGGGTACCTCATTTACAAACATCAGTGCAAAGAGCCTAAATAAAATATCAGTGAAACGGACCCTGCAGCCTAGTAACGTAATAATTCCTCAAGAAACAATCACAGTTGAGTCCAATAATTCAGGACTCAATCACCAACAGGAAACCTAGAAATTCACCATATGACTATCCTACAGAATAACCCTATTAGATCAACAACTAGAGGCCCAGTGCACAAAATTCACGGGGAGAGGGGGTTCCCCTCAGCCCAGCCTGCACCCTCTCACAGCCCGGGAACCTCAGGGGATGTCTGACTGCTGACTTAGGCCCGATCCCACTGGCAGTCAGACAACCAGACATCCCTCTCACAATCTGGGACCACTGGCTCTTAACCACTCGCCTGCCTGCCTGATCGCCCCTAACTGCCTCTGTCTTGGCCCTCACCGCCGCGGCTTCATCTGGAAGGATGTCCGAAATGATGTTCAGAAGGTCCCAGAAGGTTGTTTGGCTGTCCGGTCTAATTAGCATATTACGTTTTTATTATTATAGATGTCCCAAAGGCACAAGACAAAACTCAGCATTCCCTCCTAATTTATTAAAAGATAAAGGGTCTCCCTCACACATCACATTTGATGGCACAATACTGGAAGCGTTGCCATTAAAGCTGGCAACAGACACTCCGTCCTGGAGATCTTAGGCAGTGCAAACGTTGTTGTTGTTTTTTAAATGGGAAAAGAAAACATGAGATACAGTTCTTGACAAGGAACAGACAAAACTGTCACTATTAGCAACTAATAATGACTGTATGTACAAAACCCAAAGGAGGAAGTATGAAACCGATGGTACTAATAAATGTGCAATATGATGGCAAAGACAAATCAAGGTACTGAAAATAATTGTGCTTTCTTATACACTGTAAACCAACGACAAATTATCAGAGGAAATCTTAAACACCCAGAAATAAGCGTAATAAAAAATGGGCAAGACCTCCATGAAGTAAAACATAAAACTTGATGAGAAGACATCAAATAAGACCTGAATGAACAGGTATACCATGTTGATGGACAGAAAGGCAAATATGTAAATTTTATGTAATTAATCTACAAACCCATGTCAAATCGCTGATAGGAACAGCTATCAAACGTAGTACATGAAATCTCAAATTCATCTGGAAAATGTGACGAAAGTAAATTTTAAGGAAGGGGAATGAGGAGGCATGGAGAACATTGTGCTGAGTGAAATACGCCAGTCAGAGGAAGACAAATACCGCATGATTTCACTCATACGTGGAATTTAATGCCCAAACTGAGCTAACAAGCCAAACAGAGACAGACACTCAGAGAGCAGGCAGACAGCTCTTTAGTGAGAGAGGGTGTCAAGGGGGGGATAGAGGGATTGAGCAGAAAAGAAAAAAAAAGAAAAGAACTCATGGACATGGACAGCAGTGTGATGACGATGGAAGGGAGGGAGGGTAGGTGGAGCTGGAAGAGGGCGGGGGGGTGTAAATGGTGATGAAAAAATAATAATGATTTAAAAAATGCTTAAAGACGTCAATTTTGTATTCCCTCTTTCTCTAATGTGACTTCTAAAACATGTTTTATTTATATAAAACCAAAACAAAATACTTTTCCTATATATTTTATATGACTTGAAAATATAAATTTAAAATATCATTCATCATAGCAAATCGTGAATATATACATACATGTATGATGCATGTAGATAGCATCTTGCCCTAGTAATATGCATCAAAATAAATACTCTGTGGCTTAAAGGTTTATATTTAAAAATAGGACCATAAATACATAAGGAGGTGAATTCAGGAGTATCTTAACATAATAATGGGGTAGGAAATTATTTTCAAAGCAGGACACGAAAGGCAGCAAGGAATAGATTAAAAGATTTGATCACTAAATCCCTTTATCTCATTAAAAAACGCCATGTACAAAATTAAAAAGCAAGTGAGAAACTTGGGAGAAACACTTACAGGATATGTAAAAGACCAAGGGTTAAAACCTTTGGAGCAGGAAGCGATCCTATAATTCAAAAGAAAAATTCAAATAGCCCCAGGAAACCACGCAGAGGGCGGGAAAAGGCATAACCAGGTGACTCACCGAAGAAGAGCTATAGACATTCCATTACGGGGAGGTAGAGAGATACAGAGATAGGTAGTGATGGCTATAGAAATAGATTTATAGCCAGACAGATATATATAGAAAGATTGATAACTACGTAAAATATACATGTATATATATATTAAGCTCAAGAAATGAAAAGTAACATTAGACACATATCAAGCTAACGTGACTTTGTTAAATAATATTCAGTGTCGGCAGACTGTGGGGAAAGGGCAGTTATAATTGCGTGTGTTGGGGGCAGGTAGTAATTGGACACAACACGCCTAAAGGGCAGGGAGACTTGGCAACAGGTAGTCAAATCTTTCAACGTGCGGTCCCTTTAACTCGGCAACTCCACACCTAGCAATTAAACCTAAGGAAGTGATTAAGAATGTGTACAAAGATTTATCTAAAATGATTTTCATCAGAATGCTGTTCATTAAGGTGAAATGGGATTGCCCTTTAAAGTGTCGTTGCCAAGGGAGGGAGCGAATGGGGAGGGGGCCAGGAACTCAGAGGAGAAAATTAGGCAGGATGCCTCCCCGGGAAGGCTGCCTTAGGAGACAGCTCTGCAAACCTAGGGGGCTGTGAGGTACCGTCTCCGCAGAACAAGGTATAAAAGTTATGTCAGCAGGCAATCTGAATCGCACAGACCTGCTGGGGGCTGTTGACAGGAGATAAACTCTCCATGTAGAAACCTCTGGGTTTTATTTGATTTGTCCATTCATTCATTCATCTACTCAACAAACATTTATTGAGCACGTGCTCTATGCCAAACACCATTCTAGATACCACAGATGGATGGATAGAAAGATATTGATAAATACATGGATGGGTGGATGGAAGGATGGATAGATGGATAGATGAAAGGATGGATGGAAGGATGAGTAGATGGATGGATGGAAGGATGGATAGAAGGATGGGTGGATGGATTGATGGCTAGATGGATGATTGATGGATGGATAGAAGGATGGGTGGATGGATGGATGGATGAGTGGATGGATGGGTGGATGGGTGGATGATGGATGATGGATGAATAGATGGATGGATGGATGGATGGATGGATGATGGATAGATGGATGGACAGATGGATGGATGACTAGATAACTAAGAAAGCATAAAGAAAACCAAACATGTTGTAACTCAGATGCTAGTCCACCGTAAGGTTCTTCCTCCTTTGCTTACTCCTTCCTCTCCAGCATCCTTCTCAGCTGCGGAAATGGGCAGAGGAGAGGGCAGCTCACAGCCCTCCTCAGAGGTCAAGAAGATTTTGCTGGCATTTGAAGAGGGTGATGACTTTTTCATTCCTGGAGAATAGGCCACAGCCTGGAAAAGGTATGCAGATGGAATACTGGAGGGAAGTGTTTAAAAGGATGAGGTCTGAGGGGGTCTGGATGGGAGGCAGCAGGGAAGGGGGACCTGGGTTTTCATGGGGACACCCTAACGCAGCCGTGGGCAAACTACGGCCCGCGGGCTGGATCCGGCCTGTTTGAAATGAATAAAACTAAAAAAAAAAAAAAAAAAAGTCCGTACCCTTTCATGTAGTGATGTTTACTTTGAATTTATACTAGTTCACACAAACACTCCATCCATGCTTTTGTTCCGGCCTCCGGTCCAGTTTAAGAACCCATTGTGGCCCTCGAGTCAGAAAGTTTGCCCACCCCTCCCCTAACAGGACACCATGCACTCATCAAGAATGGCGCAGCCCTGGCCGGGTGCTTGGCTGTTGGAGCACCGTCCTACACACCCACGGGCAGTGGTTTCGATGCCCGGTTAGGGCACATGCCAGGTTGCGGCTTCAGTTCCTGGTTGGAGTGCATACGGGAGGCTACTGATCAGTGTTTCTCTCTCTCGCTCTTGCTCTCACTCTCTTCAATAAAAACATATCCTTCAGTGAGGATTTAAAAAATGGTGCAGAAGAGTGCTGAAACCCTTTGGGGACACCCAGAAGGCAGGCCAGGGAAGCCTCCAGCCCTCTCTGCCCCATGGCCTGTGTGTTTGCCTGCGATCCCTGGAAACCTCGCATGAAGACCGGACCGAAGGGCCTCCAAACCTCTGCGAAACACGTATGTGCGCGGGCACCATCCCACGCACAGGAAAAGGGACACGGCCTGCCTCCGGGTCACAGGGCTGCGGACGCGTCGGCCAGGGCAGGCGTACGAGTACCCCCCGTTAGAGGACACAGCGCCCCGATCCCCGGACGGTCACTGTCCTTCCCCCAGAGAGAACCCCGGCCACCCTCTGTGAGCCAGAGGGGAGAAGCCGTCCCCACATCAAAGGAGGGAAAACAGAAACCATCTAAGTGCCCACCCACGGCACTCGATTAAATAAATAAATCATGGCAGCCGAGGCCATCGCTTCTGCCGTCGTCAGGCGGCGCTGGGGAAGACGTGAAATGGAGCCGGGATGAAAAAATGGCCTGGAAAGCACAGGCCACGCAGCGCCGGGCCAAGGCGACGGCGACGGCGACGGAAAGCCCACGGCGGGCACACGGCAGGCGAGCACATGGCCACTGAGGACGGCCACTCGCTTCCCGGCTCCTTTCTGCGTGTCGACGTTTCAGAACGAACTTGTGTGCGGGGGAAGGAAGTTAGGAAAACGTGTATAGAACTGAAGAGGGCCCGGCCGGCGTGCCTCGGTGGCTGAGCGTCAATCTACGAACCAGGAGGTCACAGTTTGATTCCCGGTCAGGGCACAGGCTTGGGGTGTGGGCTCGATCCCCAGTGGGAGACGTGCAGGAGGTGGCCGATCCATGATTCTCTCTCATCATTGATGTTTCTCTCTCTCCCTTCCTCTCTGAAAATCAATAAAAATATATTTTTTAAAATTTGTTTTTAAATGTACGTTTCTGATCTCAAGATCCAGTCGCCCACACTCCCTCCGCTCTCTCTCGGCCCAGAGCAAAGGGGTGCCGGTTGCAAGAACACACCCTGCGAGAGGCCGTCCACCTCCACCGCCCAGGGACGAAGAGGACCCGGGCCCCAGGCACCGCCCCGGACGCTGTCCCGACCCCACACCCCCGCTCAGCCCTGGCGGCTCAGCGCCCTCGTGGCAGGAGCCCCCAGGAAGGTG
>NW_006295921.1:790629-791579 GCF_000327345.1 Myotis davidii
TGCCTTCCAGCTGGAGCCGCAGAGCTGCGACTTCCCCGTTCAGACACACAGCCCCGGGCTCCCGCAGGGCGACACCGGCTCAGGGAGCAGCGAGGGGGGTGGCAGTGAGGATGGCCACCGACACTCCTGCGCATGAACCCGGCCTTCGTGCCTCCACGGAATTCTCACCACAGCCCAACAAGGTGACTACTGTCACACCCACATCACAGAGGAGGAAACGCAGGCCCTGACAGTGAGGTCCCCTGCCCACGGTGCCCTGGCTGGTGGCTGTATTGCTGACACTGTGTCCACATCCACAGAACCACGCATCTGCCCACGGAACCACGTGGCCCCCAGCGGCCCTGCGGTCGAGGGAGCTGGACACGAGAGTAAACGGATCGCAGATCCCGCTGCAGCCGCACCAGAGAGGAACCTCCTCTGGCGCTCGCCTCCTGTGTCCTGGGGAGCCCCCAAATCAGACTGGGCCCCCTGGGAGGCAAGGCCACCCAAAGGCCATCCACGTGCCGCGTTTCTCTGCAGGACGAGCAGCAAGGAAGGAACGAGGAGAGGAACAGACGGGCCGTGAAGTGAGGGGGTCGGAGCAGCAGCTGGGGACAAAGGAAGCGGGGCCGCCGTGGGGAGGGAGAGGCCAGAGGGATTAGGGCGCCTGGATTCACCCACCAATTCCCAGGAGTTCTGCAGCCAAGAGCAGATTCCGATTCGGTGACTCAGCGGATGTTTACTGAGAGCCTACTGTGCGACCAGCCTGTCCCGGAGGCAGCAGCTCCCATCACAGCCACTGCAGGCCCGGGATCCAGCCTGGGACCCAGCCCAGGACCCAGCCCGGACCCCAGGCCAGGACACCTACCTGCACCCAGAACCAGGGACCCACCCGGGTCAGAGGAGGCTGCTCAAGGCAGCAGGGCCCTCCGGTCCCACCGTGCACTCGGCGTGCAGGCCCTGAGCTTCAG
>NW_006295921.1:791804-796133 GCF_000327345.1 Myotis davidii
CCGGAACCTGATCAGAGGCCGTCCCAGGGGCCCGACGCCAGAACCAGGGACACCAGGAAGCACATTCTGGCTCAGCGTCGGCCTCCGGCTCTCGCTGCTCCTCCCGCATTTTCGGGGCCAGAGGTCGTGTTGGCAAAGGGCAGCCTCGTCCTCGGCACGTTTTCGTGGCGTGACGTCAAGTGCGGCTGCCGGGGGCGGAGGGGGGGGCGGGCTCTGCACGGGGAGCCCCGTCCTGGTCCTCACTTGCCGCCAGGGGCCAGGGGGTGACAACCCCGACATGAATGGTCACTCCCCGGCCACGGAGAAGCCTGCGCGTCTGGCTGGGGTGCAGCCTCAGTCGTGCCTTTCTCCCTGCGGATGACGAGGGACAGCTTCCCCTCCAATCAGCCTTCTAAGCTTCAATCAAACTTAAAAATGGCCCGGCCGGCGCGGCTCAGGGGCTGAGCATCCACCGAAGAACCAGGAGGTCACGGCTCGATTCCCCATCAGGGCCCAGGCCCGGGTCGCAGGCTCGATCCCCAATGTGGGGCATGCAGGAGGGAACCGGTCAGTGATTCTCTCTCATCATGAATGTTCCTATCTCTCCCTCCCTCTCCCTTCCTCTCTGAAATCAATCAAAATATATTTTTAAAAAATATCTTAATGAAAAATAATTTTTTTTTCATTTTCAAAAATTAAAGGTAATTTTTTTTCCAGGAAGCAATTGGGCTGGTGAAACCGTCTGACAGGGCTGCTTTGGGGAAAGGCGCCCTGTGTGTCCGCCTGCGTCTGCGGCTCTGGCTCCGGGCCTGTCCGGCTCCTGTGGGAAGGGATGGGGGCGGGGGCGGAAGCGGGACCCACAGCTTGTTTGCCACCAAGGATCAGAGTCCCCGCTCCCCCTCCGCGGAGCGCGCTTCCTCCTCAGAGGCCGACACGGGACCCTCTCCGCGCGCGAGCCCTGCCTTGGAAGTCTGATGCTGTTTGAGCTTTCAAAAGGTTAGCTTCAATGAGCCTGCCATCAGAATAACCCAAAATAACCCATTCAGGAGAAAAGTAAGAAATAATTGCCGCTCCCTCCCGCCCCCCCTCGGCTCCGGCGCTATAATGATTTTGCATAACAGATTGAACGCAGGGCTGTTGTGACAGGTGGTAGAATCCAGCTCGTAAGCACCGAGACAGGGTTCAATTTAGTTTGTGAATCCTTTAATTGTTGTGCAGCTAATTAAGGAAGGTTCTTTACACTCGCGAGTGTTTACCGTTGCTAGTATGCATACATGAAAAATTAAATTGTGCCTTCGAGGGCTGAGAACTATAGAAAAATCATGGCCGAGGCTGCAACATGCTTCCCGGCTTAAAATAGCTGCTCTTCACAATCGGAATTTGTAAAACTTTTTGCTAAGCAAATATAGAGCTAATTAGAAGTGTTCGTTGGACCAATTAACATTTAAATAAATAAGCCATATTGCACATTTCACAGTCTTTATTTAATGATGCTTCTAACTCTTTGGAAAGATTCTCTTAAGTACAAATAAGTTGTCATAAAAATGAAAGATAAAAATAACCCCATCACAATATATGCTATTTTTCTCCCTGTGCCTTGAAGTCCTTTTACGAAAACTCTTTACCTATTGTTGAGGGAGAGAGAGGGGGAACCACACACCTCCCACCCACAAACTAGCGTCTCCTCTCATCTCCTCTGGCTACCTCTCCCCTTCTTTGAATGGAAACAGGAAAACATATTTTATTACTATTTAAATTGTTATGATAATTCTGTTTACTTACGGTTTTTACCCCATGATAGAAAAATCTATTTTAGAAAATCCCATTTAATCTGAGAATATACATGAGCAGAGAGAGCAGGGGATGCGAGAGAAAAGCAGCCGGGTCTGGGGGTGCAGCCGAGACAGCGGTGTGGCGGGTCCCTCACGCATGCTCCTCTGCAGAACCAACTCCGGGGGGAGGGGTGGCACCCAGTCCTGGGCTGCACCTGCTCTGGGTGGAGGCCAGAGGCTCTGGGGTGGGGAGCCCCGGAATCCCCTCTTACCCTCAAAGACCAAGGTACACCGATGGGTGACTGACAGGCAACCCAGAGCAGCCCCGACATCCTACATTTTTTTAATGAAGGTGCAGAAGCAATTCCATGGAGGAGGGTCGGCTTTTTGAACAAATGGTGCTGGACCAACCGGACTCCCACAGGCAGGAGGAAAAAAACGAACGTTGACCTAAACCTCGTGTCTCACACAGAATTTACTCAAAACTGCATCACAGATCTCAGCGCAGGACACAAAAGCACAGAACGCCTAGGAGAAGGCGATGCGGGCCCGGCGTGGCCCAGAGCTCTCCGCACGGCCCCCAAACCACGAAACAAGGGCAGCACTGATGCACGAGCTCTGGTTGAGATGCAGAATGTTGCTCCGCAGAAAACCCTCGAAGACGGACAAGAAGACCAGCGACAGATTGAGGGGCTACCTGCAAGCCACGCACCTGGCGCGGGACCCCGCGAACGCACATGCAAGTCGCTGAACACTCCGAGGGAAAAACACAGAACAGCAGCAGAAAACGGGCGAAGGCCTGAGCAGACATTTCCCCAGAGAGGAGGTGCGGCCGGCAGCGAGCCCCTGAGCCTTCCCCTCACCAGCCACAGGGCAGCACCTGGACACCAGGCGGATCAACGCCGCCTCACCTGCCAGCGCAGTTACCACAAGAGGAGGCAGGAGGCCACCCGCTGGCCAGGCGGCCACGAGACGGCCCCGCCCCGCCCCGGGCCCCGGTGCCGGAGGGGGCGGCCGCTGTGGAAGAAGGCCCGGGTTCCTCAGGGAACAGAGCACACTCCCCGCCGACTCCAGCCGGCACACCGAGGAACACGTGTCCTAGAGGACGCAGGCCCACGTGCACACAGCACCCGGGCGCCGTCCATAGCAGCTGCGTGCCAGCCCCGGCTGTCGGGGGACGTTACACTGGTCCATTCAGCGCCGCCCAGGAACACAGAGGCATGGACCGTGGTACATGCAGAAACCGGGCTGGGCCTCGGGGCAGGTTGCTGAGAAATAAGAGCCAATTTTTAAAGGTCATAATCGCCCGACTGGCATGGCTCAGGAGTTGAGCATTGACCTATGAACCAGGAGGTCAGGGTTCGATTCCCGGTCAGGGCACAGGCCCGGGTTGTGGGCTCCATTCCCAGTGTGGGGCGTGCAGGAGGCAGACGATCCGTGATTCTCTGAACATTGATGTTTCTCTCTCTCTCTCTCCTTCTCTCTTCCTCTCTCTGAAATCAATAAAAATATATTTTAAAGAAAAAGAGAGATACACACCTGGGCCAGAAGGTCACCTGTGTGTGTGTGTGTGTGTGTTGGAGGCAGCGAGGGAGCAGAGGTGGGTGGGAAGGGTTGTTTAAGGAAATGAGCGTCTGCACATGTGAGCCGGCTAATTACATACCCCACACACACCTAGAGGTAGTCGGCCACCTCACTACCCGTGCGCACACACAATCACCCGTGTCAGGGCTCCGGAGAGACCAGTGAACAAACCAGCGACACGAGGACAGGGGCCGCCCGGGCCCACTGAGGCCGAGCACCCGCCGGGCCGGCTCAGCCCCCGCAGAGGTTGTATCGAAGCTGCCGCGCAATCTGAAAATGCCGTGGGCACGCACCCCGCGTGGGTGGCTCTCACACCCGCTCACGTGCGGGACAGAGGAGAGCATCCGTCGCTATTTGCAGAGTTCCCACCTTCCTTCCGTACGCGATGCGGTCCGATAACGAAGTGACTGCCCCGTTTGCATCTCTCGGAATGAAACACACTCCAAGGCTGCGGGAGTTTCATGTCCGCGCACGGACGAGCACCGCCGGGTCCTGGTGAGAACTCACACTGGAAGCGGGGGACTCGCACGGAGGGGGTCGCAGAGGGGGCTCCAGGCAGAGCACGCGCTTCTGGGGCGGGCGGGCGGGTGGCGCCAGGGAATCGCTTCCTCTCTGTAAAAAATCAATAAAATATATTTTTTTTAAAAAAAGATCTCAGGGTGATTCCTTTTGCAGCAAAGTTTGGAAACCACTGTTTTAGCTTTAATGAATGACGCCTCCACCGCCTGTCCCTTGGACCCCAGGCTGCAGACAATCCCAGGCCTCCCAACCTCCCTCCACGTGGGGCCTCCCACCGAGCCCGCCTGGGCGTGGCCTTGTGCAGGCTCCATTCTGTGGTCGCCTTAATGAAGTCCCTGCGGCGGCTGCTCCTACCCTCCCTCCGTAGTTTAGACTCGACCGCAAAATCTCTCTGCCCCCACCTCCCGGCCCCCATGGGTTTGTGGTTTCCTTCTGGTTTCTGGCAAATTCTGGATGACACCCATCGGGGCCGGGT
>NW_006295921.1:796341-798302 GCF_000327345.1 Myotis davidii
GGCCTGGCGAGAGTCACGCTCTCTCGCGCTGGGGGGCGGCGCCCACACTGCGACCAGAACGAGGGAAAGGTTGGCAGGAGGGTCCAGCTCTGAGCGGATCAGATACCCTTTTCCTCCGCGTCCCCCCCTTTCCTGTCTCAGGATCCCTCCCCGGTCTGTCTGTGCTGGGCTCCATCGCCTCTTTTTTTCCTTTAAACCCTCACCCACGGATATATTTATATTGATTTTCTTTTTCTTTTTAAAGGGAGAGAGAGAGAGACATCCATGCTGAGAGACAATCATGGACCGGCTGCCTCCTGCACGCCCCCCGCTGGGGACCGAGCCTACGCAACCCGGGCCTGTGCCCTGACCGAGAATCGAACCGTGACCTCCTGGTTCATTGGTCGACGCTCAACCACGGAGCCACGCCGGCCGGGCCGCCATCACTCTTTACAGTTAAACACCCAGACCAGCTGCACCGGAAAGCCATGTCTCCAGGCCGAGACTCCGGGAGGACTGGGGGCTCCTCGGGCCCAGGAGCAGCGACGGGGGCGCCGCGGGGCGGGCCCAGGTTTAGGAACTCGCTGTTCAAGGCTGCCGGTCAGGCAGGGGCCACCGCAAAGGCTGGGAACCGCTCCGGCCAAGGACTGTGGGACCCCAGGCCCCGCATGTGCCTCCGCGGCAAGACCTGGTCCCTGGTGGCAGCATCAGTGCTCTGGCTGCCAGGGGCTCGTGGTGCAGGGTTATGAGGCGCTGCGCTGAGGGGACATGAAGCGCACGAGGAGGATTTGTATTTGTTCTGATGTGAGATGGGCGTTCCCGGGGCCAGGGCCTCACTGGTGCTGAGGGCGGCTGAGTGCAGGCCTTGGGGGGCGGGGGGACAGGGAGCTTCCACTGCACATGCCTTGGTGAGAGCCCCCCAGAAAATGCACCCCGCCTGCCTCCCCCTGCTCCTCCTGCCTCCCCTTGCTCCCGCTGCCTCCCCCTGCTCCCCCTGCCTCCTGCTGCAGGCTGTGGGACCTCTGGCTGTGAGGGGGTGTTTTGAGGGACCAGGAAGCATCAGAGCCACCTGCACCCAGGAAGGCTGGGCGCCCCCTCTCTCTCCGCCCCCGATGTGCGCCTCTCTCCGTGCACCTGGCTGGTGGGACAGGGAAGGGGCTCCGGCCAGGGCTGGGGGAGTGAGAGCCCCACACCCGTCCTCCCCCAGCCCTGGCCTCTGCATCTGCAGAGTTACCCTCCGAGGCTCCCTTCTTCCATGAAAGGCCCCAATCGCTGCCGGCCGGGCCATGCGGTACCACTGGCCTTGGCTGCTCTGCCCGACCCCTGACCCCTGACCCCTTACCCCGCCGCCGTTCTTCCCACCCCACCACCTGTGGCGTGAGAGCTGGTGAAGGGGAGGGGAGGTCCCAGCAGTCCTGGTTGTAAACGTTCCACATGCGCTCAGGCCTGCAGAGGCCCGTCCATGTACCTGGGCCTGCGGGGGGCTCCATGCACGCAGCAGGTCCCTGCGTGGGTGCTCTGTGGGCTCCCGGCCTTAACTCGGGGTGAATAAGAGGCCACCGTGCACGCCACTCTCTGCAGGAAACCTGGCAGCCACCCCTGTCCTGCTTCTCCCCTCCCCTCCCGGTCAGGACCCACTTCCCGGCCGGGTCACCACCTTTTCGGTCTCACAGGGAAGGACCCCAGGGATCCGGGTGCCTGGCCTCCCCCGCAGCCTCCCCCAGGCTGGCTGTCGGCCCTGGCCCCCGGCGCGGGGAGCGAGCGGTGGAGGGGCCGTGACCTCCCACCAGGACCCGGGACCAGCCATCAGTGTCCGCGGCGCTTTTCCAACAGGGATTAAGCAACAGAAGCGACAAATGTCCCTGTGTGAGCGCCTGACCTAATCTGGAGCGCCCTGGGCCAGGAGTCATGGCTCACGTCAGCGTGGGTGACAAACGGCCCGGCCTCCGCGTGGGACCCGCCGGCCTCGGCGGCAGAGGGGC
>NW_006295921.1:798407-798633 GCF_000327345.1 Myotis davidii
GCGGCCGGCCCTTCGCAGCCCTGAGCTCTGGGCTCCGAGGACCCAGCACCTCCCAGCTGGGCACCCGCCCTCCCCCAGGCCCCGCTGACTCTCAGGCCGCTCTGACCTGGCCTGGATGGGGTGGAGGCCAGGAGAGGCGGGCACGTGCGCCTGTGGGACCCTCTGCCCTCCTCCCCGCCTCGGGCCCCATCGCACAGCCCGACTCGCTCCAACACGACCTCCTCCA
>NW_006295921.1:798989-799315 GCF_000327345.1 Myotis davidii
ACGCCTCCTGCCCCCAGGCAGGCCCTGGTGCTGCTCCCGGGGCCAGAAGTCCCGGAGTCCCGAGAGCCTAGACCAGTGACAGCGAACCTTTTGAGCTCGACGTGTCAGCATTTTGAAAAACCCTAACTTAACTCTGGTGCAGTGTCACATATAGAAATTTTTTGATATTTGCAACCATAGTAAAACAAAGATTTATATTTTTGATATTTATTTTATATATTTAAATGCCATTTAACAAAGAAAAATCAACCAAAAAAAATGAGTTCGTGTGTCACCTCTGACACGCGTGTCATAGGTTCACCATCACTATCCTAGTGGGTGGGGCG
>NW_006295921.1:799568-800531 GCF_000327345.1 Myotis davidii
CCCCTGTCCCCTTCCCGCCTCTGGTGGTCACCCATGAAAGGTCCTGCTCCCACTCTCCCTCCAGCTAGGACCACGCCTGCCCTAGATGCCCTCTGCAGACATACTGTGTGACAGGAGGGACGAGAGGCTGGAGAGGAGTTTATACAGACTACAGCCAGGTCGTGGTCACTCCCCAGGTCACTAAGCAGGAGGGCCAGAATAGGCGTCCACGAGAGGCCCAGCCCGTCCCCCCCGCACACACACAGGACATGGCCTGCCAGGGACACCTGACCGATGTTTGGGAAGAAGGGGTGGCAGGGGTGGGGGGGGACCAAGCGAGGCCGAGTGAAGGGGTGGCCTCTGGGCCCCTCGGTGTTCTCACTGCCCAGGCCGGGCAGGGCGGGCCTGCCTTGCTAGACTCGGCAGGGACCAGCCTGCAAACCTGAGTCAGCTGTGCTGTTTTGAGGGGGAAACACCTCCATTTTGCTCCCGATACACAGAGCAGGTTGGCGAGTTCTGAGGATCCCCACGGGAATCCCCCTGAAAACGAAGAGCTGCCCCTAACTCCGAGGAGTGAGGACTCCCTCACCGAATCCCCCGCACGCTCTCCAGCCGGAGCCACCGAGGGCCTGGCTGTTGTCCCTCCCTCTGTCCCCCCAACACCCCAGCTGCCCTTCCCCCCTCACCAGGGCCCTGGCCAGACAGGCGACAGCCAGGGGCGGGTGGGACCAGAGCACACACACTCGGAGTCTGCACACAGGGATCGCAGGAAAAAGGAACCCTGCCCGGCCGGCGTGGCTCAGGGGCTGAGCGTCCTCACACCCAGCACCTGTGGCCCTGGCCGCAGGCCGGCACTGCTCTAGGAGTCTGCAGGCATTGGTGCTGGTGACACAGTTGGGGCCTCCTGAGTGTCGGGAGGGCCGAGAGGCCAGAGTTTATACGGGCCGCAGCCAGTCATGGGTCACAGGTCAGGAAGCTCAGCTG
>NW_006295921.1:802176-804064 GCF_000327345.1 Myotis davidii
CCTGCCCGGCCGGCGTGGCTCAGGGGCTGAGCGTCGACCTATGAACCAGGAGGTCAGGTTTGATTCCTGATCAGGGCACAGGCCTGGGTTGCGGACTTGATCCCCAGTGGGGGCGTGCTGGAGGCAGCCAAGCCATGATTCTCTCTCATCATGGATGTTTCTATGTCTCTCTCTCTCTTCCTCTCTGAAATCAATAAAAAATAATAATTAAAAAAATAATAATTCCCTGCTCACAGCCCATCCGCCAAAAGAATGCGTAATCAATGGGAAAATGAACTGCATCCCTAAACAACAGAGTGCGGGCCTTTCTCCGCGGTGCCTTATTAATTTGTAAATACAGTTATTGAGTTTCTGAAAGTTCTAATTTAAATGTATTGATCTATTATTGTTTGGTCGCATTTCCACCCAAATGTCTCAGAGGAGATGGATGGCGAAGCCCGTGCCACCGCAGTGACCAAAACTCTGCCAAACCGTGAACGCTCTGCAGCCACGACGCACGGGAACCACCTGGGGCCTGTCCACAGAGCCCGAGGGTCGGGGCGGCGTCCAGACTGGACACCTCGTTTTTAAGAACAAAGCTTCCCGCCCGGCCGGCGGGGCTCAGGGGCTGAGTGTCAACCTAGGAACCAGGAGGTCACGGTTTGATTCCCCGTCAGGGCACAGGCCCAGGTTGTGGGCTCGATGCCCAGTGTCAGGCGTGCAGGAGGCAGCCGATCCATGATTCTCTCTCCTCATTGATGTTTCTCTCTCTCTCCCTTCCTCTCTGAAGTCAACAAAATATATTTTTTTAAAAAGAGGAGCGGAGACATCTGTCGTGGGAACGGGTGGGAGCAGAGCTGGATCCCCGCAGCAGACGGCAGAGGGAAGGGAGTCACCGCATCAGCCAAAGTGTGAGCAGCAGCCAGACAGGAACCTTCTAGAACAGCGGTTCTCAACCTGTGGGTCGCGACCCCTTTGGGGGTCAAACGACCCTTTCACAGGGGTCGCCTCAGACCATCGGAAAACTCATATATAATTACATATTGTTTTTGTGATTATCACTATGCTGTAATTATGTTCAATGTGTAACAATGGAAATACATCCTGCATATCAGATATTTACGTTACGATGCATCACAGTAGCAACATTACAGTGACGAAGTAGCAGCGAAAATAATGTTATGGTTGGGGGTCCCCACAACATGAGGAAGGGTATTAAAGGGTCGCGGCATTAGGACGATGGAGAACCACAGCCCTAGAACACGGCCCCCGCCCGCCCGCGGGAAGCCGCCGTCCAGGGGAAGCCTGTGAGGCTCGGCCCTCGGACTGGACGTGCGGGCACAGGCCCACGGATCCGGGCAGAGTCTGGGACGACTCAGCTGCGTCCCTTTGAATTAGCGCTAAAAAAATTAATCCTTAGGACGCCTTGCGTCCTCTTCTGGGGCCACTCATAACTCAGACGCATTTGGCCTCGGAGCTGCCTAGGACCAGCCACCTGTTCTTTGGGGATGGACAGGCCTGCCCGGGGGGCGGGGGGGTGACGATGTCCCGGCCGCCCGGGGGCCGCTGACCGGTAGACCCATGAGCAGCGGGACCAAGGAGTGCTGCTAGTCCTCAACTGAGGGCATTTTCTTCCCTGATTTTAGGAAGACCGGAAGGGAAAGGCAGAAACAGAGAGAGAAGCATCGATATCAGAGAGACACAAGCAGGCCTTGCAACAGAGGTACGTGCCCTGGACGGGGAATTGAACCCTCAGTCCCTCAGTCTGTGGACTGATGCTCTAACCACTGGGCCGGCTGATGCTGGGAAGGAAAAATAAAAGCAACGGTGTTGCCATCTCAAACCACATTTTCCGGAGGTGCGCGACGTTCCAGCAGTCCTCCCCGCCAGCCAGGCAAGCCAGACACTC
>NW_006295921.1:823198-825410 GCF_000327345.1 Myotis davidii
ACACGGGCTCCCCAGAGAACTCAGAGCTCCTAGTTGTTTGCCGGAGGGACACGGAGTGAGCAGGGTGTGCTGTGACAGCCAGTCTACAAAGGGAACCCGAGACCTGGCAGAGTGCGTCCATTCCGTCGAAGTAATGCCAACGGGACTCTGTTCTCCAGAAAGACGCACTGGGATGTGGACCCAGTACCTGTGTTTGCACACAGACAGCATTTGTGTTGGACCCATGTTCTCAGAGCAAAGGTGATGCTAAACCAGAGGTTCTCAACCTGTGGGTCGCGAACCCTTTGGGGGTCAAACGATCCTTTCACAGGGGTCGCGTAAGACCATCAGAAAACACATATATAATTACATATTGTTTTTGTGATTATTATCACTATGTAATTATGTTCAATGTGTAACAATGGAAATACATCCTGCATATCAGATATTTACGTTACGATGCATCACAGTAGCAACATTACAGTGACGAAGTAGCAGCGAAAATAATGTTATGGTTGGGGGTCCCCACAACATGAGGAAGGGTATTAAAGGGTCGCGGCATTAGGACGATGGAGAACCACAGCCCTAGAACACGGCCCCCGCCCGCCCGCGGGAAGCCGCCGTCCAGGGGAAGCCTGTGAGGCTCGGCCCTCGGACTGGACGTGCGGGCACAGGCCCACGGATCCGGGCAGAGTCTGGGACGACTCAGCTGCGTCCCTTTGAATTAGCGCTAAAAAAATTAATCCTTAGGACGCCTTGCGTCCTCTTCTGGGGCCACTCATAACTCAGACGCATTTGGCCTCGGAGCTGCCTAGGACCAGCCACCTGTTCTTTGGGGATGGACAGGCCTGCCCGGGGGGCGGGGGGGTGACGATGTCCCGGCCGCCCGGGGGCCGCTGACCGGTAGACCCATGAGCAGCGGGACCAAGGAGTGCTGCTAGTCCTCAACTGAGGGCATTTTCTTCCCTGATTTTAGGAAGACCGGAAGGGAAAGGCAGAAACAGAGAGAGAAGCATCGATATCAGAGAGACACAAGCAGGCCTTGCAACAGAGGTACGTGCCCTGGACGGGGAATTGAACCCTCAGTCCCTCAGTCTGTGGACTGATGCTCTAACCACTGGGCCGGCTGATGCTGGGAAGGAAAAATAAAAGCAACGGTGTTGCCATCTCAAACCACATTTTCCGGAGGTGCGCGACGTTCCAGCAGTCCTCCCCGCCAGCCAGGCCAGCCAGACACTCCTCGTCCGCACTCCTCGCCCTCGGGCTCAGAAACCCAGAGGCCGCCAAGGGCCCTGCGACCAGCAGGACCAGGGCCTCAGCCTGCGTGCCCCTGGCCCCTGGCACCGGGCTTCACACTCAGCCAACCGCGGGAGGTCGCAAAGGTCGGAGTGAACGTCTCAGACGGGGAACTGGAGCCAGGCCTGCCTGACCCCGTCGCTGCGTCAGGCCCTCCCCTCGGGCCTGTCGGGCGCTGGTCAGTGTGGCCCTCACGCCGTTTCCTCGCCCTGTTTATTGGCTGCTCACGGAGAACAGGGCCAAGGCCGGCAATGTCGGGGTGGGAAGAGGAAGGAGCGGGAAGGGGCCTGGGGAGGGGCCGGACCTGGAGGGAAAGGGGACGCTCCAGGAGTGGCCAGGAGTCCCTGCCGCCATCTCAGAGCAGCCGGACGCCCGGGTTCGGTGCCCGAGTGCCACGCGGGAGAGTCAGAGCAGCACGTTGGCCGGAAGGGGTGTCCAGAGGCTGGTAAGCACCATTTCTTCTTGGTCAGAAGCCTTCACCCTCGCACATCCACCCCAGCTGAGGAGGGGCAGGACGGGCCCTCCCAGACGTCGCCGAGGCGGATCGAGGCCCAGCAAGGTCCAAGTCCTCCTTCAAGGGCACCTCAAGGTCGCAGACAGAGCTGAAGGCAGGCTCCAGTGGTCTCCCCTGTGACCCTCCCAGGTCAGACACCAGCTCCACCACCAGGTGGGTACGTGGAGCCAAACCAGACCCAGCCGGGATCCTTGCCGCTTCCTGTGACTGGAGGGTTTGCCAGAGACGCCGCGGCACTGGCCTGGCCCCTCAGGCACACAGTGGGGCACACCCTCCTGGACACCCACCTACACGCGCCGCACACACGCGCACACGCGCACACACACCACAGGTGCGGGTGCAAGGACACTCCCACCCGCATCCCAGTGGCCGGGCCCAGAGCCACGCCGAGCGGTGTGAGGGGTGAGGACCTGGCAGGGGCAG
>NW_006295921.1:825582-825905 GCF_000327345.1 Myotis davidii
GCTGCTGGGGCGGCCCTGGTCCCCCCGTGACTTCTCCACCCACAGCCCCAGCCTGGGCGGCTGGGGTTCCTTTGTTATGCCCCTGCCTGGGTCATTATTGTGAATGGGGTTCTGTCCACCCCACCGTCCCCTCTGGGCTGTGCAGGCTCCTGGGACCACTGACCGTGCGCCTTGGGGAGCCCTGGGCGCTCTGGGCTCCAGGCTGACCCCCTCAATTCCCCCACCCAGCTCCCCCAATCCAGCTCCCCCAATCCAACCCCCAATCCAGCTCCCCCAATCCAGCCCCCCTCAATCCAGCCCCCCAATCCAGCTCCCCCAATCCA
>NW_006295921.1:825995-826794 GCF_000327345.1 Myotis davidii
AGAGCCGAGGCCGGGGCACAGGAAGTGCGTTGTGTGCTGTGCTATCCGCGTGTTGTGCTATCTGTGTGCTGTGCTCTCTGTGGGCTGTGTGTTCCGTGCGCTTGTTTTCTTGCCAAAATATTACCCCCTTTGTCTTTGCGCAAAAGAGGCCGCGCGGCCCCGTCTGTGGGGCGCGGAGACGCTGCCAAGCGCCTTTCTCGGGGCGGCGCCGGGCCCCTCCCAGCCTCCCCGGCTATATTTTTAACATAAAAACCCTACATTTAATTGGTTATGCATCTCTGTTCTCTCCGCACTCCTGGATATCACAGAGAAACACATTAGTACACAGCAATTAGTGCGGTGGCAGTAAACAACTAAGGCACCATTGCGCCGTGGGTGATTAAATAGTATTACTCTTTATTTTTTATGGTGCTCGCGGAAAGATGGAGGAGAGCGAAGATGCCCGTCTCCACTCCGATGCCTGGAAAATACACTAACAGGTGGCCGCGCGTCTTCCTAGGCGCCATGGACACCTTGCGCTCCCATCCAGAGAGAGCGCCTCTGCTTAATTTTTTTAATGAAAAAAAAACAAAAAACAAAACCACCTCTTCCTTTTGTACACGCTGGGGCAGTATTTCTCATCCTCCCGCCACCAGCTATTTAAGCAGAAATATTATTTCCTGGGAGCGATGGCGTCAGGAGGAATAACGCCCTGACCTTCATCACCATAAAAAAAATAAAAATAAAAAGCTTCCTCTACATGGAAATGTACGCCCTGGTTTCCGTCTTTCCGAAGAGCGAGCCCAGCATCTGGGGCCTG
>NW_006295921.1:826877-828814 GCF_000327345.1 Myotis davidii
CCCGTCCTCCCCTCCCAGGCCCTGGCACCTCTTCTGCGGCATCTGATGAAGTTAACAATGTGCTGCTATTTGCATGCGGACCCGTGGCTCTCTCTCCAGCTGCTCCCAGCCTGGTCTCTCTCCGCGGTGACAGCGCCGCGTCCCTCAATGCGATCTTTGTCGGGCCCAGGTGTGCGCTCCTCGGGGGCGCCGCCTTCCCCACAAGGTTTCTTCCTGCGGCCTCCAGGAGGCTCTATTACGGCAGGGCCACATCTGGAGGCGAGTTCTCCTATTAATTATATACTTTTTACCGCGAGGAAGACCAATTCTGAGAGATGCCGCATTGTTGGGGGCGGCAGTTCCCTCGTGCAGGCGGCCTGCATCTTGTTTTGTCTTGTGTGGTGTGCATGTTGTGTTTTCCCAGGCATTTCAATATTTAAAGAGCCATGAACCGAGGGAGGGGGTGGGTTTCTAGGAACAGAGAAACAAGCGCCCTAGAAGCGTCCTGGCTGCCCGCCTCCCACCTGGCTGGTCCGGGGAGAGGCTCCACCTGAGGCCTTTAGGGGCGAGCGGGGGATTTGTTTAAAAAGAAGCAACTGCTATGAACGTTCAGCCTGTCTGCTCCCGGCGGACATGAGCTCAGGGCACCAAACGCGGACAGTTGGACCCCTCCACGGCCCAGAAGCAGAACCGAGTGGAGCCGGCGCCGGCCCAGATGCTGCGCGTGCTGGGGGGTGATTTCCCATCGGGTCTGACGCGGAGGAGGAGGAAAATCTAGAGCTGAGCGTCCATCTCATCTTCCCGGGAGACACGGGCTTTGCCCAGAGAGCCCGGAAGTGACTGTCCAGCCACGTGGGGATGTTCCTTTAAAGATCCTGCAGCCGCAGCCCGATCAGGGGGGACGGGATGGACCGCAGGAAGCTGAGCAGCTCCAGCAGCTGCCGCGCCCTCTCTGAATGGGCAGTGCATCCAAAGGGCTAGAAAATGTCACTTTTGATTCAAAAATTGTTTTGTAAAAGGATATGTACTGCGTGGACAAGAGTCCATGTATGAGCGTGTGTGTGTCCTGTGCTGAGGAGGCAACACACGCACACACAAACATACACATACATAAATACATACATACACGTATGCACAGACATGCAAACACACGTGTGAATACAGACACGCGTGCACATGCATGCACAAACACATGTGTGTGTACATACATACGCACACACTGAAAGGTAAATGACTGAGAACGAGGATCATCGACGTGGGACCATTCTCATTTTTCCAGCAGGTAGAAGCCTAAGCAGGTGTGGCCACAGGCCAGCTCCAGTGACAACCATGACGAGATCGCCTTTGCCAGCGTCTGGCATCGGAGAGAACCCGGGCCAGTCCCAGCAGTGCCAGGGCGGCTCCCACCAGCCACACAGAGCAGGGGCTTCACAGGAGCAGGGCCTCTGAGTCCTGCCTCCAGAGGCCCAGTCCCTGCCCCCGGCACAGAGCTGCCTCTGCCCACGGTGCCAACCCCTTTCCCGCTGCCCACGGTGCCAACCCCTTTCCCTCTGCCCATGGTGCCAACCCCTTCCCCTGAGCATGACCCTTTGTCTCAGCCGAGGTGTCTGCCACGGATGGAGGCAGCCGGGCCTACACTCGGCCCCTCTCTGGACCAACCGTGCGGCAGCCTCAGTGCCCAGCTGGCGATGGGAAGCCCACGCCCCACCAGGTGGGTGCCACATGCAGGAACAGACGATGAAAAGGGCCCAGTTCACTGAGGTTATTTCTTCCTCGTGAATCAGCCGCCCCTCCCGCTCCCCAGGGGGACTGGTGCAGAATGAGCCCACGACACTTAGCAATCTATGCTTTTTTTTTAAAGACACATTTTTAGGCAAATAATACAAAGAGAAAGAATCGTGTTTTCATGGGAGTCTTTGGGGGCCACGGGCCTTTTCCGGGCCCCTGCTCACCGGCCC
>NW_006295921.1:828893-830259 GCF_000327345.1 Myotis davidii
ATGGGGGGATAAGCAAAGACAAATGACATTTTGCCACGATGGCGTGCTACTTTCGTGGGGGTGGCTTGACTTTTGGCCCAAACGCATATGCCAATGGCGGGGCGAACTCCAGGGACCCACAAAAACGAATGTGTGCTCACAGCTGTACTGTACTCCACGCAGATGACATGTTCCGGGCGCCGCGGCCACCGCAGAATGCTAATTAACATACTGGAGCGATGAGAGCGGCTGCGAGGGCCTTATTGTTCCATTATTTCACGAGGCCCAGCTGCCTTTGTTTATGCCACTTCTCTGCGCGTGCCACAGGTTTTTTTCCTCCCAAAATACTACCCCCGTCCAGCGTTAATATTTAAAAAACAAAGGGGCGGCAGATTGTCGTTTCTGTGTGGGACTCGAACCGCGGCACCGTTAAGCTGCTCTGGTTCGGTGCTGAGAAATAATTGAACAGCCGTGGCCAGCCGGCAGCCCGTGTCCGGGCACCACGGCCGCGGGCACGGAGCAGGCGCGCGCACAGCCAGCCGGGCATCGCCTCGGAGGGTGAGAGCGGCCAGCTAATGGGAGCCTTTAGCAGAATCAATACCCTAACAGCCCCTCGAAATGAACGTGATTTTTTACACGGAGCGTCGCAAACAATAAGTGCAGAGACGTGCTACCTGGGGCCCGTGAGGGGGCCGGGATGCAGAATTAAGGAGCAATTACATTTTTTTTTTACAAACTAATATTACAGGCGATTATTAAAAACAAACACTTTCAAAAAGATGGACTTAGCATTAATAATAGGAGAGCACCAGCCCCCCACACCCCACCTGATTAATCATTTTTTTACACTTTTTAATAGCTGTTTCACCTGCTGGCTGCGTGAGCGGGCTGCTGCTAAGGACGGATACTGATGACGGAGGCAGTGATGATTCCATGGAAAGCCATATTTAAAGCTTGTTTTCGGGAAAAAAAAATTTAAAAAAAAGAATTTCATAACCTCACTCAAGAGAATGCCGTCTGCCTGCTGATTTCATTTTGCTGCTTTTGCCTGGATGGGGCGTCAGCGTGTTCTATAAAACACGGGTTTTCTCGGATGGTGCGGGGCGATCTATAGGTACGTCAGGCACGTGCCATCACGTCCGGGGAGAGGCGCTGGCTGGAGCCCAAAGTGTTTATGGCGCGTGGCTCCCGCGCAGAACAGAAGGCCCTGGCGTTTCATGTCGGGTTTCCCTCAACGCGCCTCCGTCCGCACCAGGTACCGTAGGTGGGGACATGCCTCAAGCCCCGCGCAGACACCTGGGGCTACCTGCATTTCCATCTGAGAGCTCTCCCCCCAGAAGCCCGGCCCTTCGCCAGGCACGGCCACACTGTCGCTCAGGACCGCACC
>NW_006295921.1:830312-832025 GCF_000327345.1 Myotis davidii
CCACCGGCCACTGCCCCCCACCGGCCACTGCCCCCCACCGGCCACAGCCAGGGAGCGGCTTTCTAAGGATCAGCCGGGAACCTCAGCTCCGTGAAGACCCGCCTGAAGGGCCGTCTCCCCCGGAGGTGAGGAGAGGCGTTCGGGCGCCCCGCGTCCCCGGTGCGTGTCCCCGGGAGGGTGCCACAGGTGTGTCGCCGTCGCGACGGAGCGCTCGCTCAGCTGTGGCCGTCCCCCCACTGTGGACACAACATAGATTGGGCTTAATTGGATCCAGGAGCGAGCTCAATTACCAGCCGCTCGGCGCTCCAGCCCCCAGCCCGCGCCTACACCAATAATAATAAACTTTCCGTAACAGCGCAGCCTAGGACGGCCTTTTCCTCTCCACCTGAACGTGGAACGGCTCTATTCTGCTGACAGCCGCCGAAGGAATTCCTTGTAAAAACAAACAGAATTGGCTTCCTTCTCAAAAATAAAAATAAATAAATAAAATAGCTGCCCTAGCCGGTGTCAGGCTCCTCCCAGCCCGGGCCCTGGTCGGGGCTTGTGCAGGAGGCAACCCATCGATGTGTCTCTCTCACATCGACGTTTCTGTCTTTCCCTCTCTCTTCTATTCTCTCTAAAATCAATGGGAAAATATCCTCAGGTGAGGATTTAAAAAAAAAAAGCCGGAGAATTACCGACGGGATCCAGGTAAAAAAGGTTCAATGACACACACGCATCTTTTCCTGGGGGAACCTGCGAACCTTACGGTCTGGGAGGAAGTCGTAGGGCCGCGTGGCTTTGCATGTGTGAGGGAATCTACCTCCTCCCCGATGGGTTTACCGGGTCAAAGCCACAACCAGTCAGACCCCCATCCCGGACGTGAGAGCCACGTCCAGGGCTGAGCCCCCACGGACAGGACAGGCTCCCTGAGACACGGCCGAGGTTGGACCCTCTCCACGTCACACATTCATGCTTGGTTTGCAAAAACAAAACGCAGAGCCCTGGCCGGTTTGCTCAGTGGTTAGAGCGTCCGGCCACACACGGAAGGGTCTCGGCTTAGATTCCCAGTCAAGGGCACGAACCTTGGTTGTGGGTTCCCCAGCCCCAGTCGGGGTGCGTGCTGGAGGCAACCGGTCCATGAGTCGCTCACATCCATGTTTCTCTCTCGCTCTCTTCCTGTCCTCCCTCCCTTCCACTCTCGCTAGGAATCAATGAAAAAAAAATATCCTCGGGCGAGGATAAGTAAATAAATAAAGACACAGGGCCCTGTGCTACCCTTAATCTATAAATATGAGACCAAGCCCTTTCTCGGGCAGAAATAACGTCTTCAAACGACATACAGGGTTCCACCATTTGGTCGCATCTTTAACAACCTTAATCCCACTTAAACTTGGTAAGCATTCCATTGGGAACCTAATCTTGTGCTGAAACTGATCAAAGGTAGTCGCAATAAGGCCACGGAACCACTAAATCCATTATACGTCACGCACACGCACATCCGTGCGGCCGCCAGACGGCCGGCAGCTCCCGCGCAAATAGCAGAGGCCGCGGTGGGTGGACGTCCGCGTGGAGCTCTGGACAGAGAGGACACGGCTGAATCTACTTCACGGGGCAGTGGCTGTGACGTCGCAGGGGGACGCAGACAGGCGGGTGGGGAGACACACGTCCTCCGGGGCCACTCCCGCAGAGCGCCGAGTCCGCCAGCCCTGCCCACGCAGCTCCCTGCAGCCA
>NW_006295921.1:832048-835006 GCF_000327345.1 Myotis davidii
TCACCGCCCCTGCCCCGCCGGCTGCACCTCGAGGCCCACTTGCTGAATCCCCACACGCGTTCATGTGTCCACGTGGCAATTTAAGAAAATCACGTCAGAGGTGTCGGCTTGCAGAACTGGCTGAATCCCAGGAAAAACCACAGATTTCTGACCTCCCCTGAAAAGCCTAAAGGTCTAGCGGCCCCAGATCCACATTCCCATGAGCCCCTGAGGGCACGTGTCCCACGCCACGCCATTCGGAGGGAAGGGACGGTCACAGGCAAGCTGGGGGCGGACGGGGGAAGGGGACCTCAGGTTCCAGGCCTCCCGCTAGGCTCAGCCTGCACAGGGCGGCCACGGCCGGTTCTGCCCCACAAGTCCCTCTTCGCGGAGGGTCAGGAAGTGCCACTCCACCCAGCCACGTGGAGAAGAACCTATAAATCCTGGAGGACAGAAGGAGGAGGAGGGAAGAGACCAGGCACCAAGCTCAGACGACGGAGACAGGGCGGCTGGTGGAAGACGGGGGCTGGGGGGGATCTTTAACTACCTCGAGCCATTACTGCTGTTAGTCGGGGAGTGCAGATGACTATGAATGTGGGACAGGCGGGAGCAAGAGAGGTGGAGGTGGTAGGTGAGGCAAGTAAAACGGGAGACTCCAAGGGTCATCACTCCCTGTGGTCAGCGGTGCTAGGAGCAACAGTCAGAACCACAGTCAGGGCCACGGTCAGGGCCACAGTCAGGCTCTAGACCAGTGATGGCGAACCTTTTAAGCTCGGCGTGTCAGCATTTTGAAAAACCCTAACTTAACTCTGGTGCCGTGTCACATATAGAAATTTTTTGATATTTGCAACCATAGTAAAACAAAGATTTATATTTTTAGTATTTATTTTATATATTTAAATGCCATTTAACAAAGCAAAATCAACCAAAAAAATGAGTTCGCGTGTCCCCTCTGACATGCGTGTCATAGGTTCGCCATCACTGCCCTGAACTCTTACTCCTCACCACGCAGCTGGGCCAGCCTCAGGGCACTTCCTGGGGCTCCACCCTAGACCTCCTGAAGCAAATACACATTAAAGGCCCTTGTCCACCCACCAGACAGAGTGGAAGGGGCCGGCCTCCCTGCGGGCTTGGGCTTTGCCACGTGGGGGCATGCGGGTCTGGATGGCAAAGGAGTTCCCATGAGGGAAGGTGTGCTCGCAGGGATCACACGGTCGCAGGGATCACGCGCTCTCAGGCCTCCCAGCTGGATGCTGCTCCTCCCGGCCATCCACAGACGCGACCCCGCAGTCAGGTGGCGTTTAATTAGCATCAGACTCTTCCACTTCGTGTACGTTACAGCCTCGCCTGAGCCACTTCATTTGGAGAGGACCCTGGCACTCCAGATTACAATGAAACATTAGCATGTCAGCGGGAGCTCGTCATGGCGCACGCCCCGGGCGCCAGCCCTCCACCCCCGCGGGCACAGCACACCCGCCACCCAGCTCCCGGCAGGAGACACTTGGTTGTCAGGGGTCAGGCTCGGACGTGCCGACGTGGAAAGAGGCGGCACCGCTAGGAAGCGAGAATGGGAGACATTTAGCCTGGTCAAAGCTGGAGTCGAGCCCGGCCGGCGCGGCGCAGTGATTGAGCGTCGACCTATGAACCAGGAGGTCACCGGTCAGGGCACAGGCCTGGGTTGCAGGTCCCATCCCCAGTGGAGGGCGTGCAGGAGGCAGCTGGTCCATGATTCTCTCTCATCATTGATGTTTCTCTCTCTCTCCGTCTCCCTTCCTCTCTGACATCAATAAAAATATAATTTAAAAAGCCAGAGTCAAATCTTCATTCTTCCACCTGGATTTCTTTCTGCCTCTCGAAACCACGGGCCAGGCCTGCCACGGGGCCCTCACGGGAGCGGTGCCCACTGCCAGCCTGCCCGCGGACCACGGACGCACAGGGCGACCTCAGCTGACACACAGACAAGCTCCTTCAGAAAAACGGATATTTATGTTATAAATTTAATATTTAATATAAAATATACGGGGGGGGGCAAGAGGGGGCCTACAGTTGTGAGTACGCGAAACCCAGAGTTCATTCTTGTATTATCGATTCCCTATCCCAGTGTCTTCCCTCGGATCCCCTGTAAACCTCTGCTTGCCCCACCCCCTGCATCTAACTGGCAGGTCAAACCAGAGATTTCTTGGATATTATCACTTCACAAAGCTAAGTATAATAGTTAATTAAAAGAAGTGTGCCCTTCCTATTAAAAAAAAAAAAAGCCCTAGCTGGTGTAGCTCAGTGGATAGAGCATCAGCCGGTGGACTGAAAGGTCCCGGGTTTGATTCCAGCCAAGGGCACATGCCTGGGTTGCGGGCTTTATGCCCAGTGGGGGATGTGCAGGAGGCAGCCAATCAATGATTCTCTCTCATCATTGATGTTTCTATTTCTCCCTCTCTCTTCCTCTCTGAAATCAATATATATTTTTTTAAAAAAAGAAGTGTGCCCTTCAAAAAATATTAAACCTACAAGCAGGAGCAGGACAAAGATGGAAACGGAGGCGTGTGGATGAGGAACGTGGCCCGTGGCCGGGTTAGCGCACGGGGTCGTTGCCCACAGCCACTGTGCTGCCCCTCGCCTCCCCGGGCCCGCAGGTCTTGTCCACCGGACGCCTGGCCCTGCTGGCCCTGGGCCCCCGTGGGACTGTCAGAGGCGGACGTGGGCTCCGGTGAGGACCTGGCTGAACCCTGAGGGCCAGACCCACACAGGTTCCTGCCCCTGTCAGGGCGGCCACAGAGCTGCAGCAGATCCCACCCCTTTTAAAGGAGAGAAGGAGAAAGAGGTGGGAGAGCGAGAGTGAGAATGAGAGAGAGAGAGAGAAGGAGAAGGAGGAGAGAAAAAAAGACAGAAACAGGGAAGGAAAAGAAGGAGAGAGTCAGGGAGGGAAAGAAAGAGAGTGGGGGGGCGGGGAGACTGGCTAAAGGCCTTATCAGGAAGAAAAAA
>NW_006295921.1:835290-837195 GCF_000327345.1 Myotis davidii
TGCCACGCCCGCCCCGCTCCCACCCCCAGCCCCGGGCCAGCCCTGCTGGGCCTCGGTCTTCCTGAGGTCCCTCTAAACCAGTGGTTCTCAACCTTCCTAATGCCGCGACCCTTTAACACAGCTCCTCATGTTGTGGTGGCCCCCAATTTCATTGTTACAAACTGAACATCATTAAAGCAGAGTGACTCATCACAAAAACAATATGTAATTATATATGTGTTTTCCGATGGTCTTAGGCGACCCCTGTGAAAGGGCCGTTCGACCCCGTTCTGGTTCAATTCCAGGTCAAGGCATAAGCTCAGGTTGTGGGCTCAGTGCCCAGTGGGGGCTGTGCAGGAGGCAGCCAATCAATGATTCTCTCTCATCATTGATGTTTCTATTTCTCCCTCTCTCTTCCTCTCTGAAATCAATATATATTTTTTTAAAAAAAGAAGTGTGCCCTTCAAAAAATATTAAACCTACAAGCAGGAGCAGGACAAAGATGGAAACGGAGGCGTGTGGATGAGGAACGTGGCCCGTGGCCGGGTTAGCGCACGGGGTCGTTGCCCACAGCCACTGTGCTGCCCCTCGCCTCCCCGGGCCCGCAGGTCTTGTCCACCGGACGCCTGGCCCTGCTGGCCCTGGGCCCCCGTGGGACTGTCAGAGGCGGACGTGGGCTCCGGTGAGGACCTGGCTGAACCCTGAGGGCCAGACCCACACAGGTTCCTGCCCCTGTCAGGGCGGCCACAGAGCTGCAGCAGATCCCACCCCTTTTAAAGGAGAGAAGGAGAAAGAGGTGGGAGAGCGAGAGCGAGAACGAGAGAGAGAGAGAGAAGGAGAAGGAGGAGAGAAAAAAAGACAGAAACAGGGAAGGAAAAGAAGGAGAGAGTCAGGGAGGGAAAGAAAGAGAGTGGGGGGGCGGGGAGACTGGCTAAAGGCCTTATCAGGAAGAAAAATTTTTAAATGCACGCACTCTATTTATGCCCCGAATAAACAAGATAATTAAGTGTTCGCTTCCTAAGTTGTGCCTTGGTTTCAAGATCAGCCGTGGCCACGAGTGTTTGGATTTCGGCGAGCGTGTTGGAGAGCTGCGGGCCCTGACCCTCCGACTGGGGAGCTGGGCGCAGCCGGGGCTCTCACGCTGGGATCAAGGCGCGGCGCGGGGAGTTGAACAAACTAACATTCTGCCCTGGGAATGGAAGGATCAGCAGGAGACCTGACGAACCTGCTAATTGCTCCTGCGTCCAGGCCTGCTCTCGGCAGCGGCCCGCACCTTGCGGTGCCCAGGGAGCGGGTGGGGGTGTGCGGCGCGGGGAGGCCAGCGTGGGTCTGGTAAAGAGCGGGCCCTTCCTCGTTATGTCCAAAAGGCCAACCCGCTGTGCACGATCCGTGGTCCTCTCCCGACAGCACCCCGGGGGGCTGGCACTCTTCTCAAAATAATAAGAGCTAGCCATGGCAACTTTGCAATACTGGCCCGGAGTTCTTTGGGAAAATGAGAGCTGAGAAATACTAGTGCTGATAGGATGGTTTGCAGTGGTTCTCATCCTTCCTAATGCCGCGACCCTTTCATACAGTTCCTCATGTTGTGGTGACCCCCAATTTCATTTTACAAATTGAATGTAATTAAAGCATAGTGATTAATCACAAAAACAATGTAATTATATATGTGTTTTCCGATGGTCTTAGGCGACCCCTGTGAAAGGGCCGTTCGACCCCCAAAGGGTGGCGACCCACAGGTTGAGAACCGCTGCTCTAAGCCCTGAGCAAGACAAGGGTGGCGCCAGGCATGCGCAGGCCGCCGATGTCCTTTCTCCCCTCCCCGCGTCCTCAGCACCAGGTTCTGAGACGGCCCTCAGGTGCCAGGGCCTGGGTGGGTCCCGGGTAATCGCAGACGCCCGGGCATGGCTGGCATCTCTCACCATCCTG
>NW_006295921.1:837484-839286 GCF_000327345.1 Myotis davidii
TCGGCCACCACCCCCCACTACCCACCCCACCTGCAAAGGCATCTGGGAAAGTCGTGCCTCCTGCAGGCAGTGCTCTCTGGCTTCTCCCGGTCTGTCTGCGTTTACGAAAAGCTCCTGGTCCCCTCCTGGTCCCCTCGGTCCGGCTCCAGCCAGCCGCCCCGGAGCCCTGCCCGAGCCACACACCAGCCCGACATCTGCTTTCTTTTCTGAACTCTCACCTGAGGGTGTTTTTCTAATTGATTGTTAATAATATTTTTTATTTTTCAATTATAATTGAGGTATTGATTTTTAAAAAGAGAGAGAGAAACATCGATCGGTTGCCTCCTGCATGCACCCGACAAGGGATCAAACCACAACCTGGGTACGTGCCCTGAGCAGGAATCAAACCTGTGAACTTCTGGCAAACGGGACGACGTGCCAACCAACCAAGCCCCCCACCAGGGCCCGACGTCCGCTTTCTTAAAGGGACTGCAGAGCCGCGCACGGTGCACGCTCAGGATCCTCACCAGCCCCTCGTCGCCGGTCAGCTGGGCGCTCCCAGGCCCTTATTCACGGCCCCTCGCTCAGGCCTGACGCCCGTGCTCCACTGGCATTGGAGGTGGCGTGGTCTCTCTGTGCCCAGCCTCTGTGTCCTCTTCCCGCTGCACGGTCACCCCGTGCGTAGGGTGGTTGCCGTCGGAGTCCCCAGCGGCGCGTCCCTTTAGCCTGCGTCTGTGATGCTCGGGGCCAGGCCTCAGGCCGTGCTGACCTACGGCAGCTCTGGGGCGGCTCCTCAGGGAAGCAGCACCCCTGAGGCGACACAGGCCTAGGTCCCCACTGAGCGCCCGCGCTCCCGCCAGCTCCCAGGCGACGGGGAGGATGGATGGATGGGGTGGGGTGTCCACGGGGCTTCCCCAGCTCACGGACAGGAGGTGGGCCTGCGGCACAGAACCCAGATCAGTCTGGGCTGAGGTCAATCCCCTATTTCTCTCCGACTGTACAAGAGCCAAGAACAGGCCCTGGTCAGGGAGTAAAAGAAAAGCTGGGTCCTGCTGGGGGGTGAGCCTCAGACACAGAGCCGTCCTGAAACCCTGCCCCGCGGCCCTGCTGCCGGGAAGGCCCGGGCCTGGCCTGTGGGCCTGCAGCCCGACCTCCCTGAGCGCACAGGGGCTCACCGACGGTCAGGACCAACAGCACCGCCCGGCGACCCCTGGCAGTGGGTTTCACACATGCTCACACACACGCATGCATGCACATGCAGGTACATGCATGCAGGTGCGCACATATATGCACAGACACGTGTGCACAGCCACACGCACACCAAGGCAGGCTGGACTCCCGCACACGGGGACGTGGGAGGAGAACAGGCTGTCTGCCTCCCGCCTGGCTGCCGCCTCGCCCAGAAAGAGCGCCGGGTCCGGAGCAGGAGAGACTGCGCCTGCGGTTGGGCCCCCGCTTCTTGTGCACAACCTCCCGGTCTGCTTTCGGCAGCAGCCCTCAGACACGGCCAGCCACAGCCCCACGTGCACGCGGCGCTGAGACACCCCAAACGGAAGGGGGGTCTGCACCCCCCCACCCCGTTCCGGAGATGGGAGGAAACTGAGGGACGCTCAGGGCCCAGGAGGGACAGTCTCCACTTGAGGAGCAGCTGCTGCCTCAGTTTACCCCCGTGCCCAGGGAACGGAAGGGACCGGCTTGGAGGAGGGAAGAGCCACCCTGGATGGAGCTGGTACAAAGCAGGCCCTCCCAGGGCCCCCACAGGCCTGGCCGGAGCAGCGACGGCAGGGAAGCAGCAAATGGCCGCTGTGGCCAGTGGAGCCGCC
>NW_006295921.1:839950-840301 GCF_000327345.1 Myotis davidii
GAGGGGCCGGAGGAAATGGGATCCCGTGCCCACCTGCCGCCCCTGTCCCTCTGGGACTGGCCCACCCCAAGCTTAGGGCGGGCACGTCTCTGTCCCACCAGCTCCCACAAAGAGGAGCGTCTCTTAAAAGGAAGGTCACCTTCGTTGACGCTGGTCACCTGGACGTGACCAGGCCTCGCCCCTGACTGCCTCCCTCGCGTCAAACCCCAAAGCCTGTCAATCACAAACTGGTGCCAAGCAGAAAACACCATTATGAGCTCCATAAGCACGGCTCAAGTGCCGGTGAAGGGGACGGGTGTGAAATGAAGCTTTGTTTCCAGGGAAGGAGGGAGGGGAGGAGGGAGGGAAGGA
>NW_006295921.1:856243-856565 GCF_000327345.1 Myotis davidii
GGGGACCAGGCCGCGGGCAATGGTGACGGCGAGCTCCCACCCAGACCGCGCCCCGCATCCCTCTGCGCTGCCCGTGCCACGCTGCGAGGGACAGACAGACAGACGGCCGGGGGGCCGGCAGCAGCGGGCGGCGCCCTGGGTTAACGGGCCTCTTTCTCTGGTCTGTGGTCTATTTGCAAAGCTGACCTAATGCGCGGCCTCGTCGCTCTCAACCTCTGAAGGGCCCAGAGGGACACAGGGGCCTTTGTCTAGCGGCAAACAAAGGCAAAGTCATGGCGGGGTGGCCCCAAAGTGACGTGGACACACGCCCGCCCGCAAGGAC
>NW_006295921.1:856862-857418 GCF_000327345.1 Myotis davidii
CGCACCGCACACAGCAGCTCCGCGCTCCGGGGAGGGCAGGCCACCCCGCGGAGGGCTGTGCGGCCGGCCTGGGTGGCAAGAAGGGTTAAATTTATGTTCCATTACAAGTCCCCCCCCTTTTTTTTTGGTTTCATCTTCTCAGTAAAACACATAACTTAAAATGAAATCAAATATTAAAAATGACAGCCTCTATAAGTGCCGTGAGTAACTTCAGGTCACGGAGGGAGGGCCGCCGGCGAGTTGTCAGGCACTATCTGTCAGAGTGAATTAGGAACAATCAACAGAGCCTGAGCGGGAAGGTGATTGTTATTAAGCGGCCGGCCGGTGGCTGCCCAGATGTGGTCATGCATATCAAGGACAGGAAGCAGCAGTTTAATTCAGGAAGCCCCGGCGAGCAGGGCCGCGCGAGGAGAAAAGTCCTTTGTCGCTAATAAGCTGGAAGTTACTTTGATAACAGCGGGGTGAGCCTCGAGAATAAAACACAGCTCCTCCTCGCCACACACCATCAATATCGCCGAGACGGTGGGCAGGGGCGCGGGGCGCAGGCGGGAGGGCG
>NW_006295921.1:857485-858678 GCF_000327345.1 Myotis davidii
ACAGCGCACCCGCCATCACCCTCCAGAAATGTCACGGGGCCGAGAAGAGGCGCCCGTTTCCTGCCACCCGTGTCTGTGGCGGTGGGGACGGTGGAAGGCCCGGCAGCAGCCTCGCCATAATGAAGCCCGTGGATGCAGCAACGAGAAACAATTTCCCATGCAGACCGGGCCGGGTTTCCTGCGAAATTACTTATGCAGCGTTCCGCAATTATCCTGTGATACTCACAGGCAACAGTCTGACAGCCGTTGTGCAAACAATAAAGGAATTACGGAAATAAAAACAAATAACGTTACACCCGCGGAAAGGCCTCGAGGCCTGTGCCCGGGGCGAGGGAGCCAGGCCGGCCCGCCCCGCCCCACCCGGGCACCTGCCCGCAGCACCCAGCTGGACGGGTGCGGGGCCGCCTGCGTGCCTGGCGGAGGCACTGAGGACACAGGCCACCTCGGCGGGAAGGAGTGGCCCTGGGACCAGTAGGGGCAGGGGCTGGGTGGCCCAGCAGCCTCTTCATTTCCTGTCTCACCTGCTGCCCCATCGGACTCATCCACCATCCCTGTGTCCCCACATCAGACTAGTCAGGTGTCCCATGGCTCAGGTGTTGGGGGGAGACACAGAGGGCGGGACGCGGAGGCTACAAAGGGCGGCCTGTCCACCTTCCTCGGAGGTGAGGGGGCAGATCTAGGACGGAGGTGAAGGAACCGTGTGCAGAAGGAGGGGCACCCTGGGCAGCCAGCACCCGGCCTTCCTGCCACAGGGACGCAGAGCGGCAGACAGAGGCCAGCGAACCCCAGGGACAGAGCCCGCGCTGTTGGGTGGATCAGGGCGTGGCTGGCCATGCCTGCTGCGTGTGTGCTGCGTGCTGTGTGCCCACTGTGTGTGTGTGGCGTGCTGTGTGTGTGCTGTGTGCGTGCTGTGCACCCACTGTGTGCCAACTGTGTGCTTGCTGTGTGCCCACTGTGTGGCCGCTGTGTGCGTGAGTCTACGCTCGGTGCTAAGTGGGGGAGCCTCAGGGGCCCCAGCTCTGTCCGGTCCACAGACACACTTGCATTTGCAGAAACAATTTTTAAAACTTAAATTCATTGCCAACATTGGGGCGACCGGGGAGGAAAAAAACAGATTTTTTTCACTTACTTCTCTTTCCTTAAAAACGGTGCCTCCTCGGGAGAATTCTGCCCACATCCCCACGTGCTGCCCT
>NW_006295921.1:858787-859957 GCF_000327345.1 Myotis davidii
CGAGGCTCTCTGGGTGGCCCTTCCCCAGGGACAGTCTGGGGCAGAGCCCAAGGCCTCCAGGGCCGAGCTGGCGTGAGCACCCTGCATGCTGTCCGAACCCTGAGGTTTGCACCGAGAGGGGGCCCACAGGAACGCGTGAGGGGCAGGTGCCAGGGCCTCGCCACCCGGTCCTGGCCTCCTGGGTCTGGGCGCACGACGCCGTGGCTTTGCCAGCCCCGCACTGCCGGGTCTCCAGAGTGCCGTGGAGCTGGTTCACATCGGCTGCGCTGAGATGAAGGAGCCACGATGGCAGTGATGACACACAGCAGAGGGTCAGGGAGCCGCCACGGCCGTGAGTGACGCTGACCCTCACAGCGTGCCACAGGCCGCCCCCGGCACCTGGAACCACTGAGCAGGCGAGACCCGGCCCTGCCACCCACAACCCCTGTCCCCGACTGCCGGGCCCAAGTGTAACTGCCTCCAGCACTGGCTCTGCCGATGCCCGGCTGTGACCTTGGGCGCCCCTTGGCCTCTCTGGGCTTGTCTCCTCACCCCTCAGGGAAAGGCGGCCGTGACCACAGAGGTTCTGCCGCCCGGGTCTGTGGGTCAGCGACCGAGGACTCCTGAGCAGCCAGCTTCGCCAACAGCCGCTCCTGGGAGACAGCCCGCGCTGCTCCCACTAGCACTCTCCGCTCCTGAGCACGCCCTGCAGGTGAGCAGCCGCTGCTCGGTGCTGGGGAGCCCCAGGGGGTGGGGTGCAGAGGCTACAAAGGGGCGATCCACAGAGGGGCCGCTCTTACCGAGGGCAGCACGTGGGGATGTGGGAGAATTCTCCCAGGGAGGCACCCTTTTTAAGGAGAGAGCAGTGAGAAGGAATCTGGTGCTTGCCCCCCTCCTCCCGGTGTGAGCAGCTAACTAAAGTTTTCAAAATCCGTCTGCAAACGCAGGCGTCTGTGGACCGGACAGACCTGGCCCCTGAGGCTCCCCCACTTCGCACTGAGCGCAGGCCCACACACTGGGGGGCACAGCACGCACGCAGCACTCATGGTCAGCCACGCCCCGAGCCGCTCCGAGAACCCACCTCTACGCTGACGAATGACCAGGGCTCAGCCTGGAGGGAGCGCTTCCCGTGTGAGTGGGAGGCGCCTGCACCCCAGGCCGGGCACTCCGTGGGCCCCAGATCAGCAGGAG
>NW_006295921.1:862075-863157 GCF_000327345.1 Myotis davidii
ACAGGAACGCGTGAGGGGCAGGTGCCAGGGCCTCGCCACCCGGTCCTGGCCTCCTGGGTCTGGGCGCACGACGCCGTGGCTTTGCCAGCCCCGCACTGCCGGGTCTCCAGAGTGCCGTGGAGCTGGTTCACATCGGCTGCGCTGAGATGAAGGAGCCACGATGGCAGTGATGACACACAGCAGAGGGTCAGGGAGCCGCCACGGCCGTGAGTGACGCTGACCCTCACAGCGTGCCACAGGCCGCCCCCGGCACCTGGAACCACTGAGCAGGCGAGACCCGGCCCTGCCACCCACAACCCCTGTCCCCGACTGCCGGGCCCAAGTGTAACTGCCTCCAGCACTGGCTCTGCCGATGCCCGGCTGTGACCTTGGGCGCCCCTTGGCCTCTCTGGGCTTGTCTCCTCACCCCTCAGGGAAAGGCGGCCGTGACCACAGAGGTTCTGCCGCCCGGGTCTGTGGGTCAGCGACCGAGGACTCCTGAGCAGCCAGCTTCGCCAACAGCCGCTCCTGGGAGACAGCCCGCGCTGCTCCCACTAGCACTCTCCGCTCCTGAGCACGCCCTGCAGGTGAGCAGCCGCTGCTCGGTGCTGGGGAGCCCCAGGGGGTGGGGTGCAGAGGCTACAAAGGGGCGATCCACAGAGGGGCCGCTCTTACCGAGGGCAGCACGTGGGGATGTGGGAGAATTCTCCCAGGGAGGCACCCTTTTTAAGGAGAGAGCAGTGAGAAGGAATCTGGTGCTTGCCCCCCTCCTCCCGGTGTGAGCAGCTAACTAAAGTTTTCAAAATCCGTCTGCAAACGCAGGCGTCTGTGGACCGGACAGACCTGGCCCCTGAGGCTCTCCCCCACTGCACTGAGCGCAGGCCCACACACTGGGGGGCACAGCACGCACGCAGCACTCATGGTCAGCCACGCCCCGAGCCGCTCCGAGAACCCACCTCTACGCTGACGAATGACCAGGGCTCAGCCTGGAGGGAGCACTTCCCGTGTGAGTGGGAGGCGCCTGCACCCCAGGCCGGGCACTCCGTGGGCCCCAGATCAGCAGGAGCCAGGAGCCCGCCACCTGCAGCTCTAACCACGCCCAC
>NW_006295921.1:863205-865642 GCF_000327345.1 Myotis davidii
CTCCCAGCCACTTGCAGAATTCCGGCGGCTGCCAGCACCTCCCTGCCTGGGTCAGAGGGTCTCTCCAGACACACCCTCTGATTAAAAGCATCAGGAACATGCCTGGCCAGTGTGGCCCAGTGGTTGAGCTTCGACCCAGGAACCAAGAGCTCTCCAGTTCAATTCCCCGTCAGGGCACATGCCAGGGGTGCAGACTGGATCCCCAGTAGGGGGCGTGCAGGAGGCAGCCGATCAGTGATTCTCTCTCATCATTGATATTTCTATCTCCCTTCCTCTCTCTCACAAAAATCAATGAAAACATATTTTAAAAATAAATAAGTAAAAGCAACATGAACGTAAAAGGAAGTTCCTCACTAGGGTCTGCAAAGCCACCTGGAATCCAGGTCACCTGACCCCAGAGCTCAGGGCTCCATCATCGCCGGCCTGCGGGCTGGCCCTCAGACATGGCTTGTTCCTCCCCACCCCAGGCCCCTCATCCCTGTCACTGCCATGTGCTTCCTCGGAGGCCATCCCTGACCACGGCCCCTCCAAGCGCAGAGCGGCCCTGCCCCTGCCCCATCTGTCACCATCCGCTCTGTGATGGCCTGTTTGACCCCCACCCCCACCCTACCCCCAGGGTGGAAGCTCTCTGGGGGCGGGGACCTGGTCTGTCTCCTCCCGGCTGCTCCATGGCCAAGGGCCAGGCCCCAGAATCAGCAGGATAGCACCTCACGGCGTGGCCTGACCATCCACCAGCTGGGCGACCGGAGGGGCCACTCAAACTTCTGTGACCTCAGTTTCCACACCTGGAAAATGGCACTAATGCCGTTTCTGCCTGCGGGGCAGCCGGAGAGGGTGAGCCCAGGTCCTCCCCAGGGCCCGAGGCCAGCCCTGCGCCCCCACCCTCCCTCTCGGCTCAAGTCTACTCACTCAGACTGTGTCTCCCTCAGGCACAGGGAGAGTCACGGGCCTTGCTCCCCACGCCGCCAGCGGCTTCCGGGGCCTCCACCGGGATCGCTACCTCCCGGCCGAGCTCTCCTGGTGACGATCGGACGCCACACAGAGCCCCGCACACACATGCCGGCCCATCATCATTATCACACAGAAATTACATTACCAGCGCCCTTCGGTGCTCCCAGAGCACCCCTCTGCAGCGCGAACTGCAGTCATTACCGCGGAGGCCGCTGACTCATGTCCACACGGAGCCACGCGGGAGCCATGCGGGAGCCATGCGGGAGCCACACGGGACGGGCACCGTGGCCAGGTCCCCCCACACCCCGGGGACAGGGGAGCCACTCTGTGTCCATCGGGTGGGGAGGGAAGACCTTGTGGGCACCGAAACCCACCCCCCACGGAGTCAGCACAGGGCCCCTCGGGAGGGTAAGGCTGGAGGGTGCACAGCCGGGCCTGGTCCTCTGGAACCACCTGGAGCCACGTCGGGGTCGACAGTGGGGGGCAGGGGTCCCCTCGCCAACGTGGGGAGAGGCTCCCATGGCAGGTGGCTGGGGCTTCCTGCGACGGAGCTTCGGGTGGCCGTCCGGTCGCCCCAACGCTGTCTGTGCAGCATTTCGCGTAGGACTTTAAAATGTCAGGCCTTGGAGGGCGTCGGGGGAGAGCGTGAGGGCAGCGACCCGCCAGGACCTTCAGACGTCCAGACACGGCTCAGCCAGCTCGGCCCGGACCCAGGGCCCGGGGACAGGACCCCTCCAGGGCCTGGAATCCGAGTGCGGGGCCAGCAAGACAGCGGGAGGCCGGGAGGGCAGTGTCCGTGTGGCCCGTCTCCAAGGCCTGTCCCCCTTCTGGTCTCCAGGGCGCACAGCTCACTCTGGGAGGGGACGTCCCCATCCCACACACAGCTCCCAGGACCCCAGGGCCATCCCGACACAGCATCTCCAAGCGGAACCTCCCCGCCTCCCGGCGGCCGATGCCCAGGGTGCTGCGTCCTTCGCCATCAGGCCCCAGTGGCAGGCTGCCTGGTGAGGCTGGAGCCCATTCGTTCAAACCTTCATCTGAATCACAGGACTCATTAGACACTGGGTGCGGTCCTGTCTTCCCTCCCATTCACCGTGGATCAAGGGGCCACGGCAGCCCCCCACCTCCCTCCTCTCCCCGCTCAGGAAGCAGGAGCCGGAGGCCGCACCCCAAAGCCAGCCCGCCCATCGCCCTACCCAAGGCCCCGGGCACCCGCACCAAGCTGGGCCTCCCCGCGCTGTGAGCATCCACACGGCAGAATCCCCACCCCCTACCCCCGATGGAGCAGCCACATTGTAAGGCTCCTGACTCCCCCATCTGTGTTTGCCTCCCGAGAGGGAAAATAGTCTTTGCAGACATTCCCGTCTCTGGCAGGCGGATCCTAAACCTTACTGGCACCCGCACGCTTGTTTTCCCAAGCAAACAGCCACAGAGCCGAGAACGGCTCTGCCTGAGAGATGCCGGGGCGGGAGCCCGCCCCCAGCGC
>NW_006295921.1:865716-875976 GCF_000327345.1 Myotis davidii
ACGGAAAGCAGCCAGCCCTTCGCTGCAGGCACGTTCTCCCCCCGAAGTCCGCGAGGCAGCGCACGGCACGCGGTCCCCGTCCCCGCCGCCAGGCGCACCGCGTCCCCTTGGATGGCACCAGCCACAGGTGTCCTCGCCCGCCCCACTCTGCCCCTGGCCCCTGCACCTGGGTGACTGCGAATACACCCGATCGGGCGCTGCCTGCGGAGCCTCCCTGAGCGGGGCCTGTATCGACGGCCAGAATTTCAATGTTCCCTTTCGCTTGTGACGTCCCTGTGGCACATCGCAACCGTGTCGACAGAGACGCACCGTCACACTGCTCTCAGAAAGCCATTTCAAACCTTCCCTTCGACTTGGTTGTGGCAAAACCACTCTGAGGAACACGGGCGCTTCCGGAACCAGAACGTGTCGGCGGCACCTCGGGGCTGGGAACTGAAGCCTCGAGTTCATTGCAGCGGAAAATGTCAGAAAAAGGTGAAGAGTGTAACACTGTGCCCGGCCGACGTGGCTCAGTGCTTGCGTGTCCACCTATGAACCAGTCAGGGCACGTGCCCACCCCCAGCGTGGGCTGGGCAGGAGGCAGCCAATCCACGCTTCCCTCTCATCATTGATGTTTCTCTCTCCCTCCCTCTCCCTTCCTCTTGAAATCAATACACTGGGATGTATTTTCATGACCCCTTTGTTCCCTTCCCCACCACACAGCAATGCCTCCGGGCACAGGTCCGGCCAGCACCTGGCCCAGAGCTCCCGGGAGGGGAGGAGGCCTGTTGGGTTGGAGTTGGTGTCCGGCCAAAGCCACCAGCACCGGGCGTCTTACCTTAGCTCAACTGCATGCTGTCGTAGGGACTGTCAGTCTGGCGAGAAACACCCGCGAAAGGAGGCAGCTGGCCCCGGCACTGACAGCTTGCGGGAGGGCCGTCCCACGTCCCTGTCACAGGAGAAAATAGAGAAAGAAACGACGTAAAGTGAAATGTAACCAATCCGCCCCATCCCGGCGTCAGGCGGGGGTCAGGGAACTTCACCGGAAAAGGTGAGAGAGGTTCCCAAGCCTCGGGTGGGAGAAGGAACGCCTCGCCCCCGCCCCCACCCCCACCCCACGCGAGGCTACGGGTGACGGCTGGAGGCACCAGAAGCTAAACAGTGCCCAGCGCCGGGACCTTTCATTTCCATCAGATCAATAAGAGCTTATATTTATCAGGGCTCCAAGCAGCTGCCAGGTCTGACAACCTCCACTTTATTTTCTCACTCCTGGCGCGGGATCGGGGCAGAAAGGAGAGGAGACGCCGCAGTTTCATGCTATTTACACCTGAAGACACAACCCCATTAAGAGGTCCTGTTTGTTAAAGACGCGGGGGCGGCGAGGATGCTGGCGGGAGCGGGAGCCTCTTTGTTCTCCCCATCAGGCTCCCTCCTTTGCAATCCAGACCCAGCCGGCAGGTCGCCCGACACCAAGTCCAAGGGGTGGGGGTGAGGGGGCCACTTTTTCTTTTTTTTTCTTTTATTTTTGGTGTCGCAACTTACCATTCGCAGAGGGAGAAAGACGAGGCTTTGCTGCTAAAACAGTTACCACTCTCATCATCTGTGCACCAATATTTGCTATCAGGCATTCTAAATAGATTATCACCCGTCCATCTGTGTCGGTATTGATTTATCGGGCGGGGAGCGGCTCTGGAATGGGGCTCCGGGATGAATCAGGGCCCGGCTCAGGCACCCCAGCCGTCACTCAGGAGCCCGTGCTCCCCGCCGGCCCGGCCCGGGGAAGGAGCAAATGATAAATCGCTTATAATATACCGATCCAAACCGATATGCAAATCTTGTTTTTTAAATATATTACTTGAGTAAAAAGAGGCGTCATTAACATATGAATGCCGCATGCAAATGGCGGTGACAGCAGATGTTGGTGCATCTAATTGACCTATATGTGAATTGCATCAGAACCCTTAACTCTATTAATTCACTCCCCAGTAGCGAGCGATTGTCCAAAAAAAAAAAAAAAAGTACACCCTTCCGAAACCATCCGCGGGGGCGCGGGGCCGACAGGGTCCCCAGGATTCTGAAACAAGGTCACCGGCGCGCGGGTTTTGCTGTCTTCTGCATTCCCCTTCCTACGATGACATCATCACGGGGCCGTGTAAATCGATCACTTAATAGCATTGAGAAAGGACTGCAGTGGGGAGCGGGTTAGGGGGGGAAAATGGCCCAGTTTTTATTCTTTTTCTTGGCAGAAATGTCATACCTCTTAAACCGAGGGTTCGTGCATGAGCGCACTGTGAAACACACAGATGCCATTTTATTCCCCGTCTTTATTTTTCCACTTCTCCTCGGAATGACATTAAATTGTATTAAATAGCCTTTTGTCCACAGGGCACAGACCACCCCGCATATGATAATGTATTAATGCCCCCACGTAGCAGCCACTGAGCTGCAGCATTCGGAGACTTGCAGGATAAGTATGAAGCACCATTGTGTGTACAGCCTGCTAACAACTGTGACACATACTAATAGAAACATACCTAATAAATTACTGCTTTCAGGTCTAGCAAGCTGACATTTCTCTGCAAGGGACAATTTTATATTTGTGGCACAGAACAAAATTGCTTCATATGAAGCCACTGTGGATTAGCATAAAAATTAACACTTAAATTCCAGCTTATTTTCCCTCCCTCTCCTCCTGCCACAACAATCAATTCCTCTTATAAATCTGATTAGATTTTATGATGCTTATTATTCAGAGCATGTCGCAGCACAGCATTCACGGGCTTGAAGACTATTTGTTTAAATAGAAAAAAAAAAGCAGAAGCAGATAAATCTATAGGTATTTTTTATGACCCCATTCCCCACCAGTTTCTTGCTCATATTGTAACATCGGTAATTGATTGCGCACATTAATTAACATGTAAGGTAGGAATCCGGCATTATGCATGATTTATTTTCCTATCTGGCGAGGAGGTTTGTCTGCTGCCCTTGTGTTTCTAGGACATTGGGCTCGAAGCCGGGCCAGACATAAATGCCAATGCTCATTCCCCCTGAAAGTTATTAATGTCAGATATGAAATGAGATTTTTGATTTCACCTGCTTACTAATCCACCAAAGCTGTTTTGAGTGATGCGGGCTTAAACGCCGAAATTTGAGATGATGTATTGCCCTCTCCGATAACATGCAAATATGTTCATTAGACGTAATTTAGGAGAGAATGGCAACTTTAATAACACGTCCAGGTCAAAACATGGCTGTTCATTGAACGAGTCCTGGCAAATGGCACCGCCCGGGAACTGTCCGGCAGACACCGACCGGGCTTTCTGATGGCACGAGCGGTGGGCGCCCGGCACCTCCCATGGCCACGGAGGGCGGAGCTGCCTGAGCGCGGCACGTGATCTGCAGCCAGGCTCACAAAATACTCCCCCCCCAGGAAGGGCCACCAACCGGCCACGTGTTCTGGATGGTAAGGGGAGTGCGCCCTGCACCCTCCATTCGAACATGACATTTCCCTTTCTGTCTTGGTGGCTTCGAGTGATTTATACAGTAGATTCTGTCACAAATAAACCAGAAGAGAAAGGAACAGTATCCCGGCCGCACTGCTGGCTGCCCTGTGTGCTCGTGGCTGTGTATGTTCAGTCAAGTAAAGCAACAAGCCAAAGGCCATTTGGGCGGTGGGGTGGCGAGGGCCTGGACGGGGCGATGGGACGGAGGATGAGCGCCCGGGACCACACCGTGTGCCTGTGTGTCTTCCTGTCCTGTGGTCCTCCTCCAGGGTCCCCTCCGGTTACCTAGGCAACCGGGTAAGAACCCTTGTGATTGGCCATGAGCTGAGCCTCAATGTGGGCGGGGCTCTGACCCACAGGTAAGGTGGCTCCTGGGGGTGAAGGCGGGCCCCCAGGGGGTTACCTGCAGCCTGAACGGGGCAGGATGAGCTCCCAGGTGGCCACCGGGCCGCCTTCCTGGTGTGGCACAGGCTGGACCCCGGAGCTAGCAGGTGCCACCCGCCTGTGTGAGCGGACAGGTGACACAGGCTGTGCACCAAAAGGCTCTTACAGCGGACGCTTTCTACATGGCCAGCACAGCCCTGGCCGGTGTGGCTCAGTGGATACAGAGTCGGCCTGTGGACTGAAAAGTCCCGGGTTCAATTGTGGTCAAGGGCACAGACCTCGGTTGCAGGCTCCTCCCCGGCCTGGGCCCTGGTCAGAGCGTGTGCAGGAGGCAACTAAGCAATGTGCTGCTCTCACACAGATGTTTCGCTCTGTCTCACCCTCTCTATTCCACTCTCTCTAAAAATCAATGGGAAAATATCCTCGGGTGAGGATTAACAAATATAAATAAATGAACAGTTTACGCTTTGGGGTTTTTTGTTTGTTTGTTTGTTTGTTTGTTTGTTTTTAATCCTCACCTGAGGATATCTTTTCCATTAATCTTTAGAGAGAGAGGGTGGAAGAGAGAAGGAAAGACAGAGAGAAACATCGATGTGAGATAGAGCGTGTGGGAGGCAACTAAGCAATGTGCTGCTCTCACACAGATGTTTCGCTCTGTCTCACCCTCTCTATTCCACTCTCTCTAAAAATCAATGGGAAAATATCCTCAGGTGAGGATTTAAACTTTTTTTAAATTAATTCATTCTTAATTGACTTCTGATGCCAAGTTGGCCCACGAGCCGACACTCTACCCACTGAGCCACACCGGCCAGGGCAGGTTCCTGTGCTTTCGGATCCAGAGTCTCGACGAGCGGAACACACACATAGCACCCGCCCACCCGTCCTTCAGCGACAGTGAGACGGTCAGGAGCCGGCGGGCACTCCTCCGCGGGAGAAGAGAAGGCCGTGCTAGGCCTGCGTGACCCTTGGCAGGTTTTTATTCCCGCTGTGCCCACCACTGCCTGTCCTGCCCATGCCACGCCTGCCACACCTGCCACACCTGCCACGCCGGCCACGCGTGCCCCTCAGTCGTCACCAAGACAACAGCCACTCTCCCACCTGGCACCCCACAGCCCTGGTGCCCGCACTTGACCATCGACTGCTTTCCGGGGGGATCCTCCGGGTTCTCTCGCTCTAGGGGCAGCCCAAGGACGGCTCAGGGTCGCCAGAGGTCCGGGCGCCCCACAAAAGCTCAGTCACACCCGGGGAAAGCCCGGGAGAGGAGGCCTCAAGACCCGGCACTCACGTGACTCTGGGATCCCACGGTCACAGTAGACGGGTCGCACCTGCACCTCTCACACGTGCTTGCCCACCTGCACGTGGCCGCACCCGGTGACCTGGTGGTGGTCAGACCCTGCCACGTTTCTCCAGAGGCTTCAGTTGCTTTCAAAGTGTTTTGTTTGCGAATGAATGAAACAAATGCACAGTGAGCGCAGCGGTGAAGGGCTGAGCGGAGGCACAGCCACACGTGAGGGGGGGTGAGGCGGAGAGTGATGGCTGAAGGGGTTAAAAAGGTAACACATTCGTGGATTGACGCATCGATGGGAAAACGCATGGGCAAATGGAGTGAATGAAAGGATACCATTGGCATCTTCTCTCTTCTTTTTAATATATTTCTATTTATTTCAGGGAGGAAGGGAGAGGGAGAGGGAGAGAAACATCGATGATGAGAGAGAATCACGGATCGGCTGCCTCCTGCACACCCCACACTGGGGACCGAGCCCGCAACCCCCACATGTGCCCTGACCAGGAATCAAACCGTGACCTCCTGACACATGGGTTGGCGCCAATGAATTTTGATTGATTGTTTGATTAATCTGAGAGAGAGAGAGAGAGAGAGAGAGAGAGAGAGAAACATCGCGGCCATGAGCCGCGGCCGGAGCGCCTCCCAGAAGGACAGGGCTCGCTTGAAATGTCTGTGTGTCCCTCCTCCTCCCGCGGCACGAGGTGGGGACGGCACACCCACATTCCAGTCCCTGACACGGCACCACCCCCATCACCACGTCTGCCTGTGCCATTAACCAGTTATGATTCTTCAGCGGACTCACCGATTTCTTTAAATCAACTCGTTTCAAATAGAAATGGCCGAAATGAAACACACTATTTATCCCCCACCGACGTGTGTGACGCAGATCCCTAACTCTATCCAAGAGGAAAGGCTGGCACATTGGAGTCACCGCGGAGAGTGGGCACACGGCGTGAGCAGGCGCGGGCGGCCTGGGCCGGACCCTCCGCCACACACCCGGCGTGGGCCTGAGCACCCGGCCGCCTGGCCGCGTCCAGTTTCCTCATCAGGAAAATGGGGAGCACAGTACCTACCTCATGAGTTGTCGCAGGAATTGAACTGGATTAAGTGAGCTCGTTAATTAACGATTAATTAATTAAATGCGCTTATTAATTAATGATTAATTAACTGCATGAGAGCACATGCCCAGCACACCATTGCTGCTGCTGTGTCTATACCAGTGATGGCGAACCTTTTGAGCTCGGCGTGTCAGCATTTTGGAAAACCCTAACTTAACTCTGGTGCCGTGTCACATGTAGAAATTTTTTGGTATTTGCAACCATAGTAAATCAAAGACCTATATTTTTGATATTTATTTTATATATTTAAATGCCATTTAACAAAGAAAAAATCAACCAAAAAAATGAGTTCGCATGTCACCTCTGACACGCGTCACCAGTCATAGGTTCTCCATCACTGGTCTATACTAAGGATAAGCCGGCAGGAGGTGTAATTCTGGAGACCCTCACAGGATGGGGACTGAACTAGACACTGACCTACAAGCAGGGTGACCAAGGGTCAAGGTCACGGGCTGCGCACTGGCAGCCTGGCTCTGGGCCTGGCCCTTGCCCGGCTCGCTGTCTGACCTCGGAGGTCCCTTCCCTTGAGGCCTCAACTCTGCCAACTGAACACCAAGGGGCTTGAACTCCGGGGTCTCCGAAGGCCCTCCTGGCCCTGGGGATGGGACCCCACAGCCCAGTTCTGGTAAATAAACACCTCCCACCTTAAGTCAAAGGCCCAGGAGAGGGGCTCACGCAGCAAGCAGCTTCCAGCGCGTGCAAGGCCCTGGCGAGGGGAGAGACTCGAGTGCGCACAGCCCTGAGACAGAAGGCCCCGGGGTGGGCACCAAGGAGGGAACGAGGTGGGTGGGGTCCCCAGCACGGCAGCAGAGACGGGCTTGACCGGGTCCAAGTCCCCTAAACGGGGGCAGCTCAGCACGGACTCAGCACCCTGGCCCCTGCCTGCCTCGGGGTTCCAGCCCAGGCCTCCGCCTGTGGTCATTACAACCGCCACGCCCACACGTCACCTGGGAAAGGACCGAGGAGTGGCTGCGCATATGCTGCCCTCGGGGAACCGCCCTCCGCCTCGCCCAGGCCCCCGCGTCCTGGCAGTGGGCTTCTCAGGAGCAGAGGTGAGCAGCTCTGTCCTAAAGCAGGTGGTGTCCCCAAGCACAGCCGCCTCCCGGCGCCTACATCCCAGAGGCCATGCCCGGCCGGCGTGGCTCCGTGGGTGAGCGCCGACCTAGGAACCAGGAGGCCAGGGTTTGATTCCCGGTCAGGGCACAGGCCCGGGTTGCGGGCTCCATCCCCAGTGGGGGGTGTGCAGGAGGCAGCCGGTCCATGACTCTCTCTCATCACTGATGTTTCTATCTCCCTCTCCCTCTCCCTTCCTCTCTGAAATCCATAAAAATATGTATATTTTTAAAAGAATTTGATGGGAGGCTGGCCTTCTCCATGGCCCAGTCTCACCCACGTGGGGCCTTTCAATCCTATCGCCTGGAGGCCCTGGAGTGCGTCTGGGACCCCAGTCGGCAGCCCTCTGTGCTCACCACGTCCGCCCACCCCGTCTGTGGATGGGTTCCGGTCTCGGCAGGGTCAGGCCTCCCTACGGGCCCCGTGTGGAGGCTCCCCAGGCCCAGCCCCCGGCACGGGGAGGGGCGCTGAGAAGCTCTGCAGCCTCGGTCCCCGGAGCTGTTCTGGGTGTTACGGCGAGATGCCCCTCCCCGGGAATTGCTAGGCGAGGCTTCTGGACAAGCACCCCGCCCCCAGCCCCCCTACACACACACACGCACGCACACACACAAGGTTGGTTTGTGGCCATGAGCACACGCTCTCAAGCAGGCCCCTTGGCACCACGCGAGGGTCCGAAGCCGCACTGTTTACAAGCTGCTGGGTCCTGGAGACTGCGGGCCCTTTTTCCAGAAACATTGGTGGGAACGGCACTTTCCTAGGAGTGGGCACTTATCTGGCTCCCGACGGGCGAGCTGGGACGACGCTACCATAGAAGGGCTTGCCCGGGGCCTCGGCTGTGAACTGTGTAATCGCACGTGGAGGAGCGTGATCCCCGCAAATCCCCCACCAGCTATTCAGGCGTTTCCCGCTCCGCAGCCTTTATGAAAGCCAACAGGGTCGGAACACCCTGGATGCGGTGTTTCTCTTTTCTTCCTGCCGTTCTGCCCGGACGCTTCATTGTACGTTAGTTCAGAATAAGCTGCAGTCAGGCTGGGAGAGATGAAACGCGAGCGGAGTCTTCTCCCCGATCCTTCTCGTCGGTGTTTTTATTTTCCTAAGGATCTGAGACGCGGCCGGGTCTGAGGGTCCGGATTTCACCGCCTCCGCAGTCACAGTTTAACTCCTGACCTGATGAATTCCCGTCTCAGTCCCTTTCAAAGGAGTTTGGTTTTGCTGCCGGCTTCTGAACCACGGTGTCGTGGTGGGGCTGGGTCTCCCCTTGGACAAATGGCGCAATGGAAAGCCGGAACCTTCTATCCTGTCATTGGGCTCAGAGAGTGACGAGATGCCTAATCCACCCAAACCCCAGAATGCCCAGTTCTCCACAACCTAAAGTCAACATTGGCTGCAAGGAGGATTTCAGGGAATTCCTTTTTTTTTTTCTTTTTTTGCACGATAGTGTTTTTGAACAGGCCCAAACGATTCAATTTAAGATAGCAAAAAAAACAAACAAACAAACATCTTGGGGTAAAAATAATACGCACTGGTAATTTGATTAGAGCGGAAATCAAACACCGGGTGTTGTAAGCAAACAATGGGAATTTTTACGCCACTAAACATTTTTCTGGCTCTCTAACTAGGAGTTCTACACCGAACATGATAAATCTCATCCCATCGCCGGTAGATCAATGGCAGGTAGAGGAGATAAAGCCAGAATAAATCACCGTCTCGCCGGACGGGAAGCAAGCAGCGGGCGAGAGGGAGCGAGGCCCGAGGCTGAGCTGAGCTCGGTCTCCGGCGGGCGACGGGCGAGGAGGGGCTCACTGTACAGAGACCGCGGCATCCCATCCAAATATGCTAATGATTTTTATTGGTCGAATCTTGAAAGTGAGGTTTATTTTTATGGGCGTGCATTAATTAACCCCGCATGCGCTATCTCTCGGGCTATCTTGCCAGGACTTTCATTTAAACATGTTTATTGTGAAATGTTTGCGTTCTCCACATTTGCGGCCCACACGCAGCTCGGCCCATACTTTCCGTCAGAGCACTTAGAAAAGTTAAAAGGAGTTATTGTTTTTGATTAATGCCATTTCGGGGCGGTGGAAAAAAGTCACAAAGCGCTCCAAGCTCTGCAGAAATTCTTGGACATGAAAAAGAAAATGTCTGCACGAAGACGGGAAGGGGCACTGGGTGCCTTCGGAGGTGGGCTGCGAAAACTGAACTTCAGTGTCTGCGTGAGCTCGCGTGGAGCCTCCGTGGCGGGGGCCGGGGGCGGGGCCGGGGCGGGGCCGGGGCACGGGCTGTCCATCACGGAGGGGTGCTGCAGATGGGAGTCCTAAGGCCCGCCTGTCATCTTTTGATTAAAAAAAGGAAATGATTTCATGGAGAAGATATTCCCTCTTGTGTTGTTTTGTTTTAAGTGAGTCTGTACTTTCCACCAAACTGGACATATTTATTGAGGCTCATAAGTTACTCCGCGATTACCCACATCCCCTCAATCTCAACAAACTGTTTTTTTCCCTGCCAATTATCTAAATATCATAACTATAAAATAGCTGAAGACATTCCCCATGCTGTAAACATCTCCGCTACAAAGCTCCGAGTGTAAACAGTGCGAGGCATCAGGCCGGTTTTAAGCGATGTTATAAAAACTGCTCTTAAAAACTAAACAAAAAATGTAAAGCTTCCATCTGCTTTATGATTTTTCCACCGCGCCGCGGCTGCTGTGTGCCAGCTCGCTGACCCGCGGCTCGCTAAAGAGATGGCCGGGTCACCGCCTGCAGAAACAGACCACGTCGCTAATGGTGGGGTGTTCTTCCCTGGTCTCCCCGCCGTGGCTGGGGCCCAGCAGAGCACACAGGGCGGGCGGGTGCAGGAGGGGCCCTGCCGGGGCCTCGGG
>NW_006295921.1:876023-884659 GCF_000327345.1 Myotis davidii
GGCCTCCACGCCTCCTTCCTCACAGACTCGCTTCGGGCCCTGCCTGTGCGGGTTACACATCGACAGCAACCTGCATGCTGAGGGGAAGCCCTCGGCCTGTGTGCGTGCAAATGCAGGTACGGGCCATGAGCGCGCACAGGCCCGCTGTCCCGGGCGCCGAGCCCGGCCGGGGCGCGAAGGTGCCAAGCAGGTGAACAGGCTCCTCGAAGGCGCAGGACACACCGCGCCGTGAGGGTGAGGAGGCAGACGCCTACAGTCTCCCATCAGGGACGGCCGCTCCCCAGACAGGCCCTCGTGTCCCCTGAGGCCGCGCTGAGGAACTACAGCCGGTGCGACCTCTGGGCTTGGGGTTCCTGGACCCTGTCCCCCCAGAGACGGAGCTGCTGCCAGGGGCTGGGGCGGGCCTGCATCCTAGGGCGACCTCCTCACATAGGGTCACCCAGCTGGCAGCAGTGGGTACCCCGAGCGGGGGGTCCCACACCACCATCTGGGGGAGCAGGAGAACATTGAGGGCTGGAGATGCCAGCGGAGCAGCCAGCCTCCATCCGCCCACAGCTTCGTGGCCCATCGAGTATACAGCCACCCCCGAGACCCCCTCCGTGGCCTCCTCTGCACCCCGGGGCTGTGGGCCACCCCTGCTGCTACCCACGGTGCAAGGCCTCGCAACACCATTCTTCCCTCCCCCGTGAGGACCGCCCTCACCTCCAGGGCGGTGGGAGTGGCTTCAGGGGTCAGAGCAGGAGGCCCCTCCTGAGCCAGGGACCCTCCAGAATTCCCGGGAAGGCATCGCGGGCAGGTCTCTGCCCAGGGGCGAGGACGGGCCTGGGGCACCCAACCCGGAGACCCAGGGGCACTGATGGGGACCCGTGGGATGTGTGCGTTGCCCATGGGGCGAGCGACCCCGAGAGATGGCTAAGAGGGATTCCCGCCGCCCCGGGGCTCCCAGTGCCGCCCAGGCCCAGCCCCGCCCGGTGGCCAGTGTCCCAGGCCCAGCAGCAGCGACCTGGAGAGCGCCCACCTGCGGGCCCCAGAGGCTGGCACCTTCCAAACTGAACCCGCCCCTCCCGCCTCTCACAGCTCCAGAGCTCGGGGAGGCATCTGCCAGGCAACAGCTGTCACAGCGGAGGCGGCGGCCGCACATCAGCCAGTGACTCAGCGACACCGTCATGCCCGGGAGGAGGCAGCGCCAGGGACCGCGCCCACGTGGCACCCCGCGCTCCCGGCCCGGGCCCTGTGTCCCTGGTCATCTAGGGAAACTGAGGCTCCCACCAGTCAGCAGATGTGCCCAAGATCACACAGCGACCACGGCAATGGTGCAGTCGCCGCAGGAAGACACAGGCAGAGTGACCTCACGACCTGGCACATCGCATCCCCCGGGACCGGGCTCCCCGGGCCAGGCTGCACGTGGAGATCCGCACAACTGCCTTCCACAGACGTGGGGAAACCAAGGCAGGGAAGCTCGAGTCACCTGACAGAACGAGGACCCAGCCCCAGGCCGGCCGCCTCCGTCCTCTTAGCCTCCGATCGCCATCACCACTGTCCGCAGCGGAGCAGTCACTATGGAGCCCTGGCTGGGAACGGCCGGGGGCGCGGGCTTCCCATCTCACACACGCGTGACTGTATCTCATTTCTAGGGTTTCCTTCATTCCCAACAGACAGACACCAGGAACCTGAGGCTCCCAGGTGCCACGCAGGTCGAGCGGCGGCAGCGGTGGGGCCCACCCGAGCCCCCACCTGGCCTGGCGCATCCCAGGAGCCCACTGCCCAGCCCCATTCAGCTCAGCCACGGACCCAGCCCAGCGTCCTGGCCAGAGTGTCCAACACCAGCCCTGCCGCCCCGCCCCCACCTCACAGAACCGCGGGGGAGGGCAGGCTCCCCTCAGGAGGCCCCGGTTCCCGCACTAGGAGAGGGGGCTCACGCGAGGCAAGGGGAGTGACAAGGAGAAACGGTCGGACCCGTGGAGAGCGGCTGAGGCCCCAGCCGGCCTCCGGGGAGAAGGCCTGGCACAGAGGCCGCGGCCTGGCCTGTGACGCCTCCGGCCGCCTCACCTGCATACACATGGCCCGGACCCCGAACACAGAGCCGCCGGCCGGTCAGGCTGCACTCGCCTCGAACTGGTCGCTAACGAAGTTTGGGGCGAGCTATTTTGGAAACAGCCCACACAGCATAACCGCACCCGCCATCAGCTGCGTCCTCAGATGCAATTTCATTCATAATTAAATAGGAAGAAGCCACCACCTTAAAATAGCACTGGGTCACAGCTGAGGGCGCCGGCCCGGCCCGAGAATGCTGGCCTCTGCGGCCTCTCCAGGTTGGCCTCTGGCGCTTCCCTGGCACCCCCTCCCCAGTCCACCTGCGGCCTCGCCCACCTCCACCCCGTGCGCGTCAACAGCCTCCCGCGCCATCCACGCGCCCTCTCCTCCGCCGCCTCCAGGTGCCAGCTGTACCCACGGGTCAGCTGGACGGTCTCCCCTTCCGAGCATCATTCGCATCCCATTAGCAAGCATCCCGATCACTCACTCATTCATTCACTCAGCAACAGCGTACTGAGGACCTACTACGTGCCAGATGCCAGAGAATGAACAGTGACCGGACAGCCATGGACAGCATCCTCCATGGGGCGCAGGCCCGTCATCAGGCCCCGCCCTCCATCCGGGCTGGAGCCTAAACCTGCGTAGGTAGGACGCGGCCCTCAGACCGTGCCGACCAGCCGCGGTCCGGGCGCGGTCACTCCTCCCTCATCCTCCAGGCTCTGCCCGATCCCGCACGGAGGAGAGATCTGATCAGTGGGGACGGTCAGCGCTGGGCGGGCCTCATCCATCCCTCGACTCTCCCAGCGCTGGGTCGCAGTGGGACGCCGCAATCATCACTCAAGCCACCAGGATGACAACTTTCTCCTTCAAGGGAAGGGAACATTCTGGAACCCCGGGACTCCCTTCCCATTGGCGGTGCTGCTGCTCCCGGGTGCTGCCGGCTCTCACGCAGGGACCCTCGTCTCAGGGAGGGGTCACCAGTCACGTCCGTCAGTGACCTCAGGCCAGCGGCGGCTTCGCGGACCCTGCACCTTCACCCTGAGGCGGGCCCAAGGGCCTCTCTTAAACGTGACTGTCCTCACTGTGGACTCATAGCACCCAAAGAGGGGTTGGTTTCTTTTTTAAAAGCCATCTTTGCATAAAAGGAGTATCAGCAAAAGTAATCACTATTTCAGGCTCAACCATGAGTCTCTGATGAGGACGGCAGCCATCAGTTAAATAAGCATGTCACCAGCGTGAGAGGGACGTGTCAGCAGAGACACAGTCCACCCACGTAGGGCCGATGTCTGGGGTTCGTCCTGACGGGGTCACAGGTGGGTGAGGTCACAGGTGGGTGAGGTCACAGGTGGGTGGGGTCACAGGCGGGTGGGGTCAGTGGGCAGGTAGGTCTTCCTAGGGTACAATCTCAGGTCACCTTTATTCATTTATTTATTAATTTAAATATATTTTTATTGATTTCAGAGAGGAAGGGAGAGAGAGAGAAACATCAATGAGGAGAGAGAATCATGGATCAGCTGCCTCCTGCACACCCCACACTGGGGAACGAGCCCACAACCCGGGCCTGTTCCCTGACGGGGAATTGAACCGTGACTTGCTGGTTCCTCAGAGGTCAACGCTCAACCACTGAGCCATGCCGGCCGGCTGGGCTTAAGCCACCTTTAGGGGTGGGGCTAAGGGTGTGGCAGGGTCAGGCCCGGTTAGGTGGGAGCTACCGATGGGACACGGCCCTGGGGGGCCAGGGAGCACAAGCCTCCTCTCATGTTCTCTCTCGCTCTCCCCGAAAGACGCTACTTTACCTCCAGGCCTCAGGAGGCTGACAATCAGGGGCTGCAGGGGAGTCAGGATGGGGTCTTCTTATACAAAAAAAAAGGAAACATCTTTCCTTTCAAGCATCTACTGCTAAGATAGGCAGATGCAATAGTTTGGAGTATCAGTTGAGGCGGCCAAATTTGAGTTTCTATTAAAATTTGTGCACAAAATAGAATAGAAAACTGTGAAAGCAGTGGTGTTTACAATCAGTAAAGTACATTTACTCTTAAAAAATGAAATAAGCCCTGGCCGGGTGGCTCAGTGGGTTGGAGCACCGTCCCCCACACCAATAAGGTTTCGGGTCAGACTCCCAGTCAGGGCACATACCTAGGCTGAGAGTTCAATCCCGGGCCAGGGCCCGTACAGGAGGCAGCTGATTGATGTTTCTCTCTCACATCAGTGTTTCTCCCTTCCTCCCTCCCCCTTCCTCGCTCTCTAAAGTCAATAAAATAGCATACCCTTGGTGAGAAATGGATGCACTAGGTAAAATACCCCAGCCTGCACCCCAAGACCCAGGTGCAACACCCGCCTCTCAGAAGGGGGTTCCCGCCCGGTTCTGTTCAAGCTGCTCAGACCCAAACCTACTTAACGTGCTTCCAGGGCCGCCACCTCGCACGTGCTCAGACGGTACAATTAGCGTGTGACCGTGGGCACTGTGATCGATGGAGGTGCGACCCACCACTCGGTACCCACCCAGCCCCCGGTGCCGGCGCTGCTGGGACTTGCCGTAGGATCAGGACCAAGCGGTGCTCTCTGAGCTCCACTGTATACCGGGCATGACATCACCTGCTTCCAAACACAGCGTCGCGTCTCCGTCCTGGGATCGCACACCACCACAGAAACGTGTCGTTTTGCACTATTTCAGTGCGTGCTGCTCAATCGATATTTTTCTCAATCAAAGACTCAAGGAGCAGAGTTCAATAAGACCCAGATCAATTTTGACTTTTCTTCAGAAACGTGGTACGAAGTATGTCCCCCAAGTGCAGTAAGGCAGGCCCCTTCCTGACTACCCTATCCTGCCCGCAAGAACCCCCCTTTCTTAAAAAGGGAGGGGGGATTGTTTGTTTTTAATTTTTTTATTAATTTCAGAGAGGGAGGGAGAGGGAGAGAGCGATAGAAGCATCAATGATGAGAGAGAATCATGGATCGGCGGCCTCCTGCACCCCCCACACTGGGGATGGAGCCCACAACCCGGGCATATGCCCTGACCAGGAATCGAACCGTGACCTCCTGGTTCATAGTTTGATACTCAGCCACTGAGCCACACCCACGGGCAAGGGTGGGTTTTAATGGACTATGGACACGACCCTCAGACCTATGGCAGCACCACACACCACACACGCAGCGGCTGGATGCAACGGGGGCCACAGCCGAAACCCCGCAGTCTGCAAGGTGGGGGAGTGTTGAGGGGGCCTCCCCAGGTCCAGGCAAAGCACAGCTCCATCCAGCAAGGGCGCCCCAAGGCCACGCGTTTGGGTTCTCCTGCTCCTCCCACCTCATCTCCACTGGTCCTCCTGGTCCCACTTCACCAAACAGACTGCGGCCCCGGAGTCTCGTCTGGGCGCAGGTTAGAGGCCCAGGCTTGAAGCAGGTCCTCCGCACCTGCTCCCCGCCCCACCCCCAAATTCCAGCGACGCCGATTCCTACTCAAAGGGCAGAGTTGGCCTAGGATTAAGCGTGGTTTCTGCACAGACGATGCGTGTTCAGCAAGCAGGGCCTCATTCCTGCGGAGCCGTGTTCCCTGTAGAGCTGCCCCGGCCTCTCGGGCTTTTCTGAGCGGCTCTGCTCCGCCGGCCTGGGCGCTGTGCCCCCTCCGCGTGGCTGAGGATCCGTGGGTCTGAGGGGCCTGAGCGGACCCCACCAGCCCCCCACACTGAGGGGTCTCTGCAGAGAGCAGCCGATCCATGATTCTCTCTCGTCACGGATGTTTCTATATCTCCCTCTCCCTTCCCCTCTGAAACCCATAAATACACATATATTTTAAAAGTCATGGAGGTCCCTCATTCCACCCCTCAGAGGTGTCCACGCACGGAGGAGGCAGAGACGAGGCCCATCTGGGAGGTGCGGGGTGGACTGAGCAGACGGAAAACTAGTGCCCACTCGACGAGGGGCACTTAGACGTGACCACAAAGGAGCCCAGGGCACGGAGGCCGCCCCTCCGGAGGGCGCGGGGCAGGCAGGTCTGCCGCCCAGGAGAGCCCGCGGAGGGCGGGAGCCATTGCCGCACACAAATGCCACGTGATTTGGTCACTGATCTCCTCACAGGCACAGCCGGGTTCATGTGTCTCCAATTCAAAAGCCCAAATTGAAGACTGATGTGGAGATCATTAGGAGTGAAAATCAAACGCAGGCCCGGAAAACACCCCTTCCCTCGGAGCCCGCGCAGGCGGGCCGGGCCGGAATCCCGGGGAGACGAGCGCTGGGTGGGCCGGCCCTGCTGGGCACCGCTGACCGGGCTCCCGCCTCACCCAGGACCATCATTCCCAGTCTGGTGGGAACCCTGTGTGTGCCACACCCACAGCCACGGCCAGGGACACGCCCACGGCCAGGGACATGAGTCCCTCCTGCATCACCTTCAACAGGGCATCCTCGAACCAAAGCTGCCTGAGCAGGAGACTCCATTGCATAAGGAAAGAAAGGGCTTTTGAAAAACAGTTTCCCAGTTTAAAAAGGGGGTGGGGGGCGGGGTGTCTTCCAAGGCTGTTTGAGCCACAGAGTCCCCCCAGGTGTGCAGAGATGGCGGTCCCCGTCTCACCCGTGGACAGCAGCTCCCACCCCTTGCCCTCATCTCCGAGCGTCGTCAGTGGCCAGTGTGCGAGGACATTCCCTGTGGGCTAGGAGGGGGCTCGGGCGCTTCAGGAAGGGCTGGGAGGAGAGAAGGGACCTTGTGGGGAGAGACGTGGTAGCGCAGTAGCAGCCAGAGGGTCCGACTTGACCGAGGGAAGGTCAGTATTGCTGTCTTCGTTGTCAGCCATACCCTTGTGTGACTCTCCCACAGGAACATGTGGACAGGCACTGGGAGGCTCACAAACCTGCAGCGTGTAAATGCTCAAGGCACAGAGGACAGAGGGAGGGAGAGGTGGATGGCTGGATGGGTGGGTGGGTGGGTGGATGGATGGACAGATGGACAAATGGACGGATGGGTGGGTGAGTGGATGGATGGATGGATGGATGGATGGATATATGAATGGGTAGATGGGTGGATGGGTGGGTAGATGGGTAGATGGATAGATGGACAGATGAACGGAGACATGGATGGACAGGTGAATGGGTGGATAGATGGGTGGATGGAATTGGTGGAAAGATAGGTGGATGGATGTGTGGATGGATGAACAGATGGACAAATGGACAGATGGGTGGGTGGATGGATGAATGGGTCGATGGATCGATGGATTGATGGATGGACGGACGGATAGATGAATACATAGATGGATGGGTGGATGAGTGAACGGTGGACAAGGAGTAGATGGGTAAATGAAGGAAAGAGATGGACAGGTGGATGGAAGAAGAAACTGGGAGGAAATGTGATCAGGTAGCTAGAGGGACATAGGGAAGTGGATGAACAGAGAACAGGAGGGATGCGTGGCAGTAGGAACAATGCGGGGAGGGATGGGTTGGAGGACTGAACACCAGCCGGGGGAGAGAACCCTCAAAGGGAAGGTGGGAGCCGTAAGGACCAGCAATGCCACCATCAAGCAGGGCCACGACCCTCTTGCCACCAACCATGGAAGAGAGACATCACCCTCAGATACTGCTTGTCTTCTTCTCATGCTGCCCAGCCCTGGACCCTGGGACCCTGGGACCCTGGACCCTGGAATGGATTCATTATGAAGCCCCCAGACAAGTCCCGGTAGAGAAAATATGCTTATTTTTTGAGCAGGGATGAATTATTTAGCACTTCTAAATCCAGAACGCATCAAATCTGAGACACACACTGTGCTTTCCCCGCTCTGCCCACTCTCAGAAATATTCCCTACTTTCTCTACAAGAATAAGATTATTGATTGTGGGTGAATTAGCAGCTCGAGAAAGATCCAGATGCAAATGGAAGTGGGAGGTGTCGCTGGGCTGGAGTTAAGTGTCTGAGGAGTGGGGTCTGTGAGGAAGGGAGAGGGGAGGGGGGTGTGGGGAGAGGCGGCGTGGGTGCTGGGCTGGAGCTGAGCAGAGAGAAGTCCTCGTCTGCATCGGTACCACCTTCACAAGCATCAGAGGTGCAGGCTCTATGGCAACGCCCCCACCCCCACCCCGTTCATGAGGCCCCTTTAGAACCTCCCAGCTCAGCCAGGGGCGGGGTGACGTGCTCTGGGGGTGGCCTGGTCCATCAGGAATATCATGAGGTGCTGGGCCTGGACCCGGAAGGGGCGGAGTGCCCAGGGCCCTCGGCTCCTGCCTTTGCTTCTCATTTCCCATCACTGGGGACAGAGGGCTTGTCGGGCTGCGCGTGTCCCGTCGTGTGCTTCCCTCAAGCAGCAGAGGCTCTTTTCTTTTCCTTATGCAATATGTATGAAATAATCAGGATTTATATTATTATTATCATTATTATTATCATTATTATTATTATTAGAGTGGAAAGGAGGGAGGCAGAGGGAGTAAAGGAGAGAGAGAGAGAGAGACATTGACTGATTGCCTCCTGCACACACCCCTACCAACAACCGAGGTCGGGTTCGAACCTGCAACCCAGGTACGTGACCTTGACTGGGAATTGAGCCTGTGACCCTTTGGTTGAGGGCCGATGCTCTAACCACTGAGCACACCAGCCAGGGCAGGGCTAGGGGTTCTGAGGGCTTCCACCCT
>NW_006295921.1:884726-891180 GCF_000327345.1 Myotis davidii
TTAGTGAGCGCGCCCCTAACATCGCGTTCCCCCACCAAGCACTAGGCAGACGGAATGGAAGGGAACTTCAGAGAAAGGCGGCCCCGGCCCGCCCGTGTAGCTCAGGGGCTGAGCTCAGACCTATGAACCAGGAGGTCAGGGCACATGCCCGGCTGTGGCCTGACCAGGAATCAAACTAGGACCTTTCATTCCACAGGCCGACCCTCTGTCCACTGAGCCGAACCGGCCAGGGCCACTCCACTCGTATTTAAAAAGGAGAAGCCGCTGGTTCGCTTTGACCCAGAGGTTAGCCGCGGTGACAGTCTCTGCGTCATCTTGATTCACGAGAAAACAGACTGCCTCCACTGCCGGGGACCTAGGCTGTGCCGTCGATGGTACGTTTTCATCATCCTTTTCCCGAACTCTGCCCTCCCTTTCATCCAGGTTGGCACGGTGTCTGGAGAGGAGTCCGAGCGTGGGCACTGCCCGCTCCACCCCCAGGAGCCAGCAGTTCTCTGCTGTCCGACCGCACGCCACGGGGCCGCGGGCACACGCGGTAAAAAGTCGGCGCTGCCCAGCGAGGCCCACTCCCCCCAGGACACCGCCGGGGGCAGTGCCTTCCCCACTGTATTTCATCTAATTGGTGAGACAGTCAACTGCCAGCGAAGGTCCCACACTGAGCGCCTCGCGGACCCGCACAAACACGGCGGAAGGTATGGACGAATGTCTGTCGGCTCGTCCCCAATAGACTCGCGCCTTTGCCGATTCTGCCAAAAACGGAGATGCAACCCGCCCGGAGGAGGCGGCCCGCGGCTATTTACAGATCGAAACATTTACATACGCGTGCGCTTTAACGAGACATAAATATAGATAAAGCCCTCAGGACGCCATTCTCTGCGCTGCCCTCCGAGCTGCCCCGCAATCTGCAGGCTGCTGGGCGCGGGCTATTCTGGGAGCCATTGTGGGCCGGGGCGCACTCGCTCGGCGCCAGGGCTGCCTAATCACAACTCTGCAAATGGTACGGAGCAATCATCCCCACATTGTGAGACGCGGGCTCCATAAAACGCTGAGGTTTTAAAGTTGAAAAATAAATTAGCCGCTGGAACTATTTCGCACCCAAAAAATCAGTCTGAGGCTTTACAACTCAATTATTTGTTTTTTAAAAAATTAAAAGATAGTCACGTTGGTAACAGATCACAATGAAAGGCAGGCGGTCGCGCCAGCATGTTCCTGACCGGCCCTCCGAGGAGGGAGCGTGCTCCAGCCGGCGTCCCCTCCGCAAATCCCCACCTGCCCGCGGCACGTCGGTGCCGACATCGCCCGGAATGCACTCGCGGCCGTGGCCGGCCGGGCTGCGGTGCTGAATGCCCCCAGTGTGGCTGGGTCTAGAAGACACCCCCAGACAGAGAAGGGGCCCGTCGACATGCTCTCTGATGTGTCAGCTACTCACTTGCTAAAGCCAATCCCAGTCTGTCCGGCAGGGAAGTTGGCAGTTAGCACTGGTTCGCTTGTTCAGGCCAGTGCCCTTTGGGCTACAGAAACCGTGATGATGCCAACAGTGAAGGGACGGAGGGAGGGTCCTCAGACCCACCTGTCTGGACATGGAGCTGCCCCAGGTGCGGGGGGCTCACCTCTCAAGGGGAACCACCTGCCCACAGCAAACAGGACTCCAGGGACCAGGGCCGTGGGGTCATTCACTCTCCAGATCATCGCCCTCAGAGGCCAGGTGTGTACACAGGCACGTGCACACAGGTGCATGCATGCACGTGCAAAAACGCACAGTACATGCATAAACATGCATATGTACACATGTACGCACACCCAGACAAACACGCTGTGCAACAGCAAACATGCATGGCACACGCATGCACACAGGTACACATAGGTGCGTCCATGCACGCCCAGGAAAATACACTGCGCATGCACACACATGATACACACATATACGTGCACACAGGTGCGCCCGTGCACACTCATGCACACACACGTGGTAAGACGGTACACACATGCACATGCACATGCACAGGATTCCTGCCAGCCCCTCGCTGCAGCCTGCAAATCCCCAGCTGTTCACACTCACCCATCCTGCTTTCTCACACCTCCCGGCCCCCACCGCCCTGGCCCAGCAGCACGCTGGGTGCTCAGAAGCCCTTGGAGTGAGCCGTCCCGACCAGCGCTGTGACGCGGTAGCGAAGGCATGGGCAGCTCTCGCCATGGCCGGCACCGCTTCCCGGCTCTTGTCAGACCTACGTCTGGTGGCTCAGCTCCTTCCTTCTCCTGCACGTCACACCAGGCGACATAAATACAAGTGATGCCGGCCTGCTTGCCCCCCACCCCTGTGCCCCGCGCGCTCCGTAAGAGTGACCATGGAGCAGCCCACGCCCAGGGTGACTCCCGACTGAGCCACACAGTGTCCGGTTGGGCTCCCCTGAGCTCTGGGGCCCTGGGCAAAGGTGGTTTCATCATTTAAAAAATGGCTGCAACAGACCGATTTCAACTAACGAAACTGAAGCAGGAATCAGAACACTCCCAGCAAACAAGAATCCTCAACGGGATAGTTCACAGGCAAATCTTACCAAATATTCAAAGAAGAACTAGCACCCATCCTTCCCAAACTATCCCAGCACATCCGAGAGCAGGGGAGACTCCCGAGCGCATGGCAGGAGGCCAGCATCACCCTAATTCCAAAACCAGATAAAGACGCGACAATGGAAGAGGATGACAGGCCAATATCCCTGGTGACCACGGATGCTAAAATCCTCGACAAAATATCAGCAAAGCGGATCCGGAAATGCATTAGAAAGATCCAGCACCATGACCAAGCGGGATTTATTCCGAGGAGGCAAGGCTGGTACAATATCTGCAAATCAACAAACGTGATACATCACATAAGCAAATTGGGAGACAAGAATCACATGATCAAATCAATACATGCAGGAAAGCATGTGATAACATCCAGCACCGATTTGTGACAAAAATTCTCAGCAAAGTGGGAATAGAGGGAACATACCTCAGCATAATAAAGGCCACATATGACAAGCCCACAGCTTGACAATACTCCATGGGCAAAGACTAAAGGTGTCTCCCTTAAGATGAGGAATAAGACAGGGATGTCTGCTTTCACCACTTATTCAACATAGTCCTGGAAGCCCTAGCCACAGCGACCAGACAACAAGAAATAAAAGGCATTCCAACGAAAAGAAAGAAGTAAAATTATTATTTGCAGACAATATGATATTGTATATAGAGAACCCTAAGATTCCATAAAAAAAAAACTACTAGAACTGATAAATGAATTCAGTAAAGTAGCAGGACACAAAATTAATATTCAGAAATCAGTTGCATTTTTATACACCAATAATGAACTATTAGAAAGGGAAACTAAGAAAACAATCCCATTTCCAACTGCATCAAAAAAAATACCTAAGAATACATTTAACCAAGGATGTAAAAGACATTTAACATCATTAAAATGTCTCAACTACACAAAGCAATCTATAGACGCAACACAATTCCTACCAAGATGCCAATAGCAGACTTCACAGAACTAGAACAAATATTCCAAAAATGTATATGGAACAAAAAAAAAAAAAAGATCCTGAAAAGCCACAGCAATCTTGAGAAAGAAGAACAAAGTTGGAGGAATCATGCTACCTGACATCAGACTATACTGCAAGGCCATAGTCATCAAAACCGCATGGTATGGGCACACATACAGGCATACAGATCAAAGGAACAGAACAGAAAGCCCAGAAAGAAACCCATACCTTCATGCTCAATTAATATTTGACAAAGGAGGCAAGACAAGGGGGTAAAGACAGTCTCTTCAATAAATGGAATTGGGAAAACTGGATACGTGCAAAAAAAATGAAACTAGGACACCCTCTTACACTGCACACAAGAATCAACTCCAAATGGATTAAAGACGTAAATGTTGGACTAGAAGCCATACAAATCCTAGAAGAAAACAGAGGCAGTAAAATCTCGTACATTCCCATAGCAATATATATTTTTTTCTGACACATCTCCTCAGGCCAGGGAAACAAAAGGAAGGATAAACACACGGGACTACATCAAACTAAAAAGCTTTTGCACAGCAACGGGAACCATCAACACAGTGAAAAGACAAGCCCCTGATGGGAGAACATATTCGCCAGTGACACATCTGATGAAGGTTTAATGTCCAAAATGTAGAACTTACACAACTCAACACGGATACATTTACACAATGGGATACTGCTGGGCTGTAAAAAAAGAAGGAAGAAAAAAAAAGGAAATCTTACCTTTTGCAACAGCATGGATGGACCTGGAGAGCATTATGCTGAGTGAAATAAGCCAGTCAGAGAAAGACCAGCACCATATGATCTCACTTACATGTGGAATCTAATGAACAGAGTAAACTAACAAACGAAACAGAAACAGCCTCATAGATACAGAAAACAGACGGACAGCTGTCAGAGGGGCGGGGGTTGGGTGCGGGGTGAAAAAGGTGAAGGGATTAAGAAAAAAAACAAAAACTCCTAGACACAGACAGTGTGGTGATGACCGGAGAGAAAGAGGAGGGGGAGGGGAGGGGGGTAAGGGGAATAAATGGTGATGGAAGGAGACTGGCTGGGGTGTGAACACACAATACAACGTAGAGATGTTGTTACAGAACGGTACACTGAAACCTAGATAACTGTATTAACCAATGTCTCCCCAATAAATTCAATTAAGAAAAAAATTTCCAAATGACCACAACGCCCTTGGACAAAGCAGGCCCATGTGCCATGTGGGCCTTCCCCGCGCGTCCCTACGGGGTCTCTGTGGACCCCGGCTCCACTCGCCAGGCAGGGCGCCCACCTGAGCCCGCAGCCTCCGCACTGCGTGCAGCACCTGCAGAAAGCAAAGGTTTGCCTTGGTAAATATCACCACGCTCTGGCCTGCGTTCGAGAGTTTTCTGTAGGTCGCCGTGAGAAACGAGGAAAACTGCCTACTACGTGCTGAGGAAGGGACAGCGTGTGGCTGCCGCAGGGGGAGGAGAAAAGTCCCCTTTCCCTCTGAATTCTGAATGTTGACCCCACACTCAGCAACACGTAAACCCTCCCAAGTCCTGGGTCAAAGGGCGTGGGAACTCGTCCTGCCTGCAAGGAGAATGTCCAGCGGGCAGGAGCACAGGGTGTGCCCAGGGCCCAGGCCAGCAGCCCCTGAGAAGGCGGGTTCAAAGGCGCAGGCAGGCCTCCCAGAGGGCAGACCCTGGTGGGATCGCCTGGGCTGTCTCCACACGTGGGCACCTGGGCACAGCTGCCAGACGCAGGGTCCCGGGCGTGCAGAGAAATGCCACCTGCCGAGTATCTGCTCTGACCTGGGAGGAGCCGCCTGGGGTGGCTGGAGAGCAGGAGCGAGGAGAGCCAAGTCCCAGCACTGAACACAGGGCACGAGGGCAAAGGAAGGCTGTCCGAGCGGCCGTCCACGCATGCGCGGCTCGCACACGGGCTGCGCCATGAACTAGAGGCCCGCGGACAAGTGGGAACCGCGCCCTTCCTCTGCCCGATGTTCTGATCGACAGACACTCCGCTGCTTTAAAAACAGAAGCGAGTCTAGGGCGCACGCACAGCACAGCGGGTTCCGTGGCGGGAACCTGTCCATGGGCGCCGCTCGCTGGTGTGTGGTCGCGTGGGGCGCACACACAGGTTCACAGCCGGGCGGCGTGCACAGCACAGCCCATCCCCGGGTCTCACGTTACATGCTCTGGGCTGTTTGAATGTTCACGGCGAACGCGCAGAACTTCTGTAATTACACAGGATCCACAACATTAAAACACAAAGCCCTCCAGGCGGCCCTTGGCTTCCGGAACAAAGACCAGATCTCCTTCGATGGCAACTCAGAGCCGTCCCACCAGATCCCGCTGACCTTCCCTAACCAGGCGCGGCTCCACAGGGCCCAGAGGACAGGTCATGTCTACCATCACTTCCCTTCCCTTTCCTTCCCTCTGCGTGTGAAAAATCTGACTCAGACTACAAGCCCGCCTCCCCCAGGAAGCCCTCCCTGCCCGCTCCAGCCCACAGTCATCGTGGCTCTGCTGACAATACTGCTCACTACGTCCTACGACCTCATATGGGCCAGCATTCACTGCCTGAGGGTGACTCACATGGGACTGTCCACCCCTCCCCACAGAAGGGCCGTGCCTCCTCACTCTCCCCTTAGCACACACTTGTTGAGTGCCTACTACGTGCTGGGTGAGGTTCTAGGTGCTGAAATAGACCAAAGAGCAAAAGGTGCACGGCTCCTGGCCTCCAGGCGCCACAACCTGGCCGCGGGGTAAACAGTTAAATCAGAGGGAACAGAGCAAAGCCGCAAGGGACACGGAGCAGGGGACAGAGACAGCGAACAGCCGGGGAGGCGGGGGGTGGGGGGCGGGCAGGGCCTCCGGGAGAGACACCACCTGGGCAAAGCCTGCAGGTGAGCCGGGGAGGAGCCGCAGGGACAGAGGCAG
>NW_006295921.1:895110-896114 GCF_000327345.1 Myotis davidii
CTCACCTCCTCCACGTGCTGAGGCCCCAGCCAGCAGCGGCAGGAGATGGGAAACCATCCGCCTGGACTAGCAAGCATGCCAAAGCCCGTCCAGCCCCCCGCAGCTCCACCGGACAGGAGGCCTCAGGGGTGGTCGGACCCACCCCACATCCATCTGTGCCGCCCCTGCTCACTCCCCGACACAATCCTTTCAGACTGAGCACAGCCGTGTAGAGCGCCTAACAAGTGCCCCACTGCCAGTCCGGGCATGGGGGTGTCTGTGGGGCCTGGACCCATGTGTGTGGGGCCTGGATGCAGTGTTTGTGGGGCCTGGGTGCGGTGTCTGTGGGGCCTGGGTGTGGTGTCTGTGGGGCCTGGGTGCGGTGTCTGTGGGGCCTGGGTGTGGTGTCTGTGGGGCCTGGGTGTGGTGTCTGTGGTACTTAGACGTCCTTGCTGGGAGGGGGGTGAAGAAGACGAGCTTCTTCTTGGAGCTGAGCAGCCCGCACTGTCCCTTCCACCCTGGGCAGTGAGGCCCGGCTATAGCTCAGGGACCAGGGGCAGAGGGGCACTGGGACCCCCCACCGAGGGCATCGGAAAGATGACAGCCCAGGGGCCCCCGGAAAAGCCCTCGTGACGTGACGCTTCTGTGATGCAGCTGGTGACTCGTGGGTGGCCTCCACCCTCTACAGAGGGTCCCCGAGCCTGCCGCCTCCAGGCCAGGACGGGGACACAGGTGTCCTCGGCCAAACGGTACCAAACCCCGTGGGCAGGGAAGCCCCAGGCGAGCAGGGCAGTGCGCCGTGGCCACAGGCATGAGGAGCGGTTTCGGCCGGTGGCCTAGGCAAAAGCAGGGCACTTGGGGCGTAGGAAAAGAGCCTCCCGCGGGCCATTATCCGCGCACTTGAACCCTGGCTGACAATGAGCTCACGGAGAATGGCCGCGCCGGCTCTAATTGTCTGCATTTAGTCACGCAAACGGAGGCAATGGGCTGCGCCCGGCGGGCGGGCGGCGGCGGCTCCCAGGAGC
>NW_006295921.1:896183-898065 GCF_000327345.1 Myotis davidii
CCGCACCACCCCGCCCCCGCCCCCCTTTCGCCTTAAATGAAATCCCTGCCGCTGCTGATATCCAACCCGTAAACAGCACTGAGGGGCTGGAGGCAGGAGAGGGGGCGCTTCGGGCTCAGTGTTCCCTGTCAATCACGCGCTGCCTGCGTGGGACCGCGGTCGCATCATCACGTTAGTTTGCCTGACTTGCTCGGCACAAAGACGGTGGGAAGGTTGTCTCCGGCGGGGATGCGGCCTGACAGACCCAGTGCCATCTGTGCTCCTGGCGACAGGGAGGGCAGCCCCTGCTCGCCGCGGCGGCACCCACAGCCAAGGGTTTGGAAATGAGCCTGGGCGTCCCAGAAACTTATCATGAGACGCGGAAGCCCCTGTATTGTTGCTGCTGCAACGTAGGGTTGGGGTACCTTCAGCAGCCACAGGCTTTGCTCTAAGAATAGATATTAATGGCAGCCCAGAAAGCGCCACGCTGGTGATAGCGCAGACAGTACTGCGGGGCGCTGGGCCTCCAGGCAGGCCAGGCCAGAGAGCCCTTGGGGGGCACCTTACCCGTAGGAGGCGGGGGCAGATGCCTTACCCAGGTGGGAGCGGGTCGCCTTACCCATGGGGGGGGACACCTTGCCCAGGAGGGACGCCTTCCCTGCGAAGGGTCACCTTACAAGCTGGCCCACCTGCCAGGGTCCGATGGCACGGCCTCCGCAGCACCAGCACCACTCCTGGCCTGGCCTGGCCCGCTCCACCCACCTCTTCCACTTAAAGAGCCACCCAAGACACCCCCTGAGACGCTCACCCATCCGAGGCTGAGGAAGGGAAAACTTTTATCCGCAAACTTGGTGAGCCAAGCCCGGCCCAGCACCTGGGAGCTGGAAGCCACAAGGGGGCAGAGCCTGAAGGGACACCCGCCCCACCCGGAATCCCGTGCAGCCCAGCGCGTTTCGCTCTCATTTTTCTCTGCATCCCGCCATGGCGTTTGGTCGCAGGGAGGTCCCGCCGAAGCCAAGCGGCCCCGATGGAAGTTCTGCGGCGCCCGGTGGGACAGCAGGGCTTCCAATGATTCCAACACAAAGCATATCAATTAGTCAAAGGGGGAAGCGGGCCGCACAATGCGGGGAGAGAAATGGATTTTCGCTGCAGCCCCACGTCTTTTCAGCAGCACCGCCGTGTGAGAAACACCCGCTAAAGAGTGTGCTGAGGCAGCAAAGCCATTTACTCCTCCACACAGTTATCCGGGCGACGGCCGATCACCAGACAGCGCAGCCGTGTGACCTACATACTAACAAAGTCATTTCAGACGCGGCCGCCGCGGCGAGGCCTGCTCGGGCCCCTCGAGCCCCAGGACCTCCCGAAGTTTGGGCTCCCTCTTCGGTCCGTCTCTCCTGCTAAAGTGGGGACAACCCGGATGCGCTCCGAGAGGCTGAGCGGCCCGGCCTCGGTGGCTCAGTGGCTGAGCGTCGACCTAGGAACCAGGAGGTCAGGGTTTGATTCCCGGTCAGGGCACAGGCCCAGGTTGCGGGCTCCATCCCCAGTGGGAGGCATGCAGGAGGCAGCCGATCCATGATTCTCTGTCATCATGGATGTTTCTCTCTCTCTCTGCCTTCCTCTCTGAAATCAATAAAAATATATTTTTTTAAAAACACTAAGCGGACATTTATGTCACGCCCGGGACACATCTGGAGTCTGTGTTTTTGTACAGATTTTGTTTTGATTTCTTTACATTCCTCCTCTTGGGGCCCCAAGGACTCCTCCTTGTCTCATTTGGAAGTCTCTTCCTGCATGCGCGTGGGGATTCTGTCACTTGTGGGGGAACCTTGTTCTGTGAGCACGTCTGTAGCAGCCTGCCCGGCGGGACACGTCGGGTGGGGCATGTGGGGCGGGGCAGGTGGGG
>NW_006295921.1:898093-906742 GCF_000327345.1 Myotis davidii
GGTGGGTGCCTGGCACTGGGAGCAGATGCCCCATGAGCCTCTCAGGTGCTATGCTCTCTATGGGGCCTCGTCACCACACACTGTCCCACAGTCCCTGTCCCAGGACATCATGGGGAACCACAGGGGCAAAGCCGTCCAACAGGCGGGCTGGGTGTCCACGGGGCCCACGTCTGAGCCGGGCAGGACCCCAGGCAGAAGGGCACACCTGCCCCTCCACCCCTCCAGGAGCTGAGCGTGGCCGTAGGGATCAGATGGGACCCTCAGAGCCCAGGGGGCCCGTGCCCCTCCCCACCATGAGGCCAGAGAACCCAGATGGCACCAACCAGAGAAACCCTCCCATCTCGGGCTCAACGCAGCTCCCACGTCCTTTCAGAAGACCCTCCTCTGCAGCCTCCTCCCGCCCCGCTCAATCTCCAGAACTTATGACTGATAATCCTCTTTGTTTCAAGAAAAGCATGGTTTATATGAAAAAAATTCACAAGATTACATGGCGAGATCGCCAAGTGCCCCCGAAATAATGCCATCGCCGTCCAGGTCAGCTCAGTCCACAGTGTGAGCGTTCCAGGGCAGTGCAACCCCTTGCGCACCAGCCGCGGGAGGAAACCCAAACACGTGGCCCTGGGATCCGCAGGGGCTCCTGGGTGCGCTCTGGGTTCCCACGGGCATGCCCACGGGGACAGCGTGTCCTCCAGAGGCAGGGCCCGAGTCCTCCCTGCCGCCGCCGCACCCCCACCCCCACCCCGGCAGCCAGGCCTGTGCAAGCTCAGGCCTCCGCAGGCGCCCGGGGTCCTGAGCGGGTTTGTGTCCACAGGAAGATGACTCATATCATCAGTGAAGCTGGGCCTCCATGCCAATCACTGTGTGTAGGCCCTCGGAGCTCCCAGGAGGGAGGCCAGGGGAGCGTGCCCGCGGGAAAGGGCCGCACCCACCTGCCAGGCGAGGCCACAACCCCCGCTCCCTGGGGGAGAGGAGCAAGTGGCTAAGAGGTTGCCACAGCAAGATATCAGGCCGCCACCCTCAGCCTCCGCGGGACACCTGGGCGACCTCAACGCCCCTGCCGTGGGTCAGCCTGGGACACACAGAGACGCAGCATCCAGTGCGGCTGAGCTTGCACAGGGAAGGGAAGCCTGACAGCCATGTCCTGCCGGCCACCCCGCGTGTCCCGGAGCCACGAGGAGGGTGTACGGATGGGATGAGAGGGCCTGGCTGGAGCGGCTGGGCGGGGGCAGGGAGGAAGGGCGGCGACGCCTTCCCAGCCGGTCTTCCCTGAGTTCCGTCCCTAGATCCCCACCGAGACCCCAAATGGATATTTCCACGGAGGAGACAGAAAAACTCCAGAAAAGGAAAAAGCTGCCTGGCCACGTGGCTCAGCAGTTGAGCGTCAACCTATGAACCAGGAGGTCACAGTTGGATTCCCGGTCAGGGCACAGCCCAGGGTGCGGGCTCCATGCCCAGTGTGGGGCGTGCAGGAGGCGGCCGGCCCATGATTCTCTCTCATCACTGATGCTTCTCTCTCTCCCTTCCTCTCCCTTCCTCTCTGAAACCAATAAAAATATTTAAAAAGAAAAGACAAGCACTCCTCACGGAGGCCAGTGCCCCCGGGGGTGCGGGCGGCCATCCCTTTCCTGCCTGGCCCCTGGCCCCGGGTCCCGGCTCCCGGCTCCCACCGGGTCATGATGCCCCTGAACACGACAGCCAGTGCCGTACTCGGCGGTGACTAGCTCTTTTGTGTCTTCGTTTTTCCAAAAGGGCAGTATTTCACACATCCGTCCCGAAACAGGTAAGGCATTTAAATTATTTTAACATCAAGTATTTTTCAAAGCCATAAATATAGATGAGGGGACTAATTGTCAACTTCTCCCAGAAACCCAGATTCAAATTCATGTTGCCATGTGCGCTCGACGGCAATAAATCACGTCCTCCTCGGGAAAGCGTCGCGGCCATAAAACACCCCCCGCAGCACGCCAGGCCCTGATCCCGGCTAAAAGGCTCCGCGCCGCCAGAAATCCGGGCGAATATATTACCTCCCCGCCGCTTCCCTCAACTTCCCTCAATTACGGATGTGCGCGACGTAATGAATTTCCCGGGCTCTGATGTGTGATTATGGCTATATTTTTATCTATATGTTTTGTGGTTCTTGTACTTAAGCTTTCTGCTCACAAATCCTTTATTAAAAGTACTAAATTGTCAGAGGCACATTCATATTTCACTCAGGGCTCCAGCCAGGAGTGCGTTTCTGCAGCGCACGCAGCTGCGTGGGGGATGCTTCCGTAACATGACGCGCCCGGCCGCAGGCCTTCGCACTCGGAACTGGATGTTCCAGAATGTTCCCACCTTCGACTTTTTCAACCTCCCGAGTGAAAACCGCTTTGCAACCCACGCAATGAGGCCAGCGCCCAGAGCGGCCCCCCGTAGGGGTCTCAGTCTCGGGGTGCCCACGCCTGCTGGTTGGCACGGGTTCCGAGGAAACCTTCCAGGCATGAGCCTCACAAGCCCAAGACATTCCTGTCCATTTGGGTTTTCGTGGGTTTTCTATCTTAATTCAAAATGAATCAGCAGAAGAACGAGTGTGTAATCGCGCTGTTGGGTGAGAGGGCTCCCATTTGTTTCTCAGTCCTCACCCGAGGATATATTGTTACTGATTTTTGGAGAGAGAGAAACATCCATCAGTTGACTCCCGTACATGCCCCAACCAGGGATTGAACCCATAATCTTTGGGTTCACAGGACGATGCTCTAACTGAGCCTCGGGCCAGGGGGCACAGCTCAGATTGTGAGCCGGGAAGTGGGGTGGCAGAAAGATGAGGGCCCCATCGCGTCCTGCTCAAGAGAAGGGAAGGAAGGAACTCCAAGCTGAGGTCCCAGGGATGCAAATGCGCATCTCTTTACGGAAGTCCCCCCGGGGAAGTCCAACCCCCGCCCGGGACACCAGAGAGCCACTGGCCCTCAGGAACAGAGTCTAGAACGGGAACCGCCAATCAGGAGAAGCCATTGCTCAGCACACAGATTTCGTGAGCAAATCATCGAGTGGGCGAATGATGCCAATAAATGAATCTGAGATCAAAATTTGGAGGATGCCCTGGCCTGTTTGCTCAGTGGTTAGAGCGTCGGCCCGTAGACCAAAGGGCCACGGTTTTGATCCCCGGTCCAGGGCATGGACCTTGGTTGCAGGTTCCCCGGCCTCGGCAGGGGTGTGTGCAGGAGGCAGTTGATTGAAGTGTCTCTCTCACATCAATGTTTCTCTCTCTCTCTCCTCCCCCTTCCTCCCTCCATCCCTCATACTCTTTCGAAATCAATGGAAAAAATATCCTCAGGTAAGGATTTAAAAAAAATGTGCAGGAAAGAATTGACGTGATCCTCTGTCCAATCAAATCAAGGGAAGTGTGGCGTGGACCTACTCTGCGTCAGGGGACAGCGTGGGTCCCAGCGGAGGACACTCTGCAGGCCCGGCCACTGGGGAGCTTGCCCGGATAACAGGGAGGGAGTGGACCTTCCAGACACAGGGCACAGCTTGAGGGCCCGGGGGCAGGGGGAGGTGCCTGGAGTCGGAGAGGACAAGCCACAGGAGGCACCAGCCAACAGGAGGGACTCATGGGCTGTGGCCTCACCCTCAGCTCTACAAAGCCATAGACTCTGCCAGGCCAGTGTGTCTCAGTGGTTGAGCGTCAACCTGTGAACCAGGAGGTCACGGTTCGATTCCCAGTCAGGGCACAGGCCCGGGTTGTGGGCTCCATCCCCAGTAGGGGGCCTGCAAGGGGCAAGTACTGGTAATCCATGATTCTCTCTCATCACTGATGTTCGTCTCTCCCTCTCCTTACCTCTCTGAAATCCTTTAAAAAAATTTTTTAAAAAAAAAGGAAAAATAAAGGGGTAGACTCCCAAAGAGGACACTTCCTTTTGCCCATGTCCTATGTCACCCCGAAGCTGTGTGGACCCAGACCCCCCAGTCCTCTGCCTGAGCCCGGCCTCTGCAGCCCGGCCAGCTCTGTGCCCACCCTGCAGGCTCCTGCATGTGACAGTCAGTGCAGCGCGAAGCCACGGCATCGTTCGAAGGAACTGAGCCCAGGACACGAAAGCCCAGGTCTGGCCCAGGGCCCGCCTGCTGCAGAGTTAGAGCTGGAACGCCCCACGTGGCCACGGCCTTGGGCCTCTTACGGGACAGACAGATCTGCCACCTCCCGGGGCCCTGGGGACACCCAGACAAGCGCTCCTGGGCGTCTGCAGAAGCTGGGCCCATCCCCGTCATCGTCACGCCGGTGACGCACGCGCACGCGGGGCATGGCTTTCTCCGCTTCGCCCCGGCCTTCTCACTGGTGACAAAGGAAACACGGATACAGACAGGCATGATGACGAGTGTCTGTATGACGGGCTGCAGCGTGCTCCCGCCCTCACCATGTGTCACCTCTCCGGAAGCCGCCCCCCCCATCCCCGCGCAGGGCACGGGCGGGGCTGGGGTCACGCAGCACACGGCACCTGCGGGGACCTATCGCACCCGCCCGGTCATTCCCCATCCCCTCGGCTTCCCCCTCAGCATCACACATTATATTTCAGTCTCTCCAGCAACACAAATTTCAATTTGGCCGAGCTCTTTAATATTAATAGTTGTCAATCCAAAAGGAGAGTGTGTAATAAAAAATTTAATCGAAACGAATAGCTCACACGTTTCTCCGCCTCCTAAATATAGTTACCAATTAACGGCGCCTTGGTTATATAACTTCGCAGGATGAAGGCCACCTACTGCAGACCACCGGTTAGGGCTGAGGGAGCCAGAGGCCGACGCCACTCTGCCCATCACTCCTGAGGACAAAGGGCCTGGGAACCTGTTCCCTTAATTCACGGGCACAAGGGTGAGTGTACACCCTAGCGCTCACGCATGCACACATTTACAGGCGCATACACTCATGAACACGTGTGCATACACACATGCATATACTCATGTGCATGAATGCACACTTCACTCGCGTGCGCGCATGCCTGTACATGCAGTGCGTGTGCACACTGACATGCACACATATGCATGCACATATACACTCCTACACACGTACATGCAAGCACACACTCGCACACACTCCCACTCGTGTCTGCAAGGACTGGGCACAGCCCGGCCCGGCTCCCAGCTGTGCGCATCCTGGCGGGCACCCGGGGTATTTCTGCAAATTACTCCCGGCCTCTTTTGTGAGCTGCTCTGCGCTCGGCCCTGAGCGACATCAAGCAGGAAGTTTAAATGAAATGGCTCCCAAGTTCCTTAAATGGTTTAATAAAACATAGACTGACTGCGGCGTGCAGTTTAGAGTGGCAAACTATTGCCCCTCAGCTGGGAAAATGACCTCCCGTCGGCAATATCGCTTCCAGCCTCATGATTCGAGTCCGCTGTTGGCCATTCCCTCAGCCCACCGGGCAATTCTTTTCCATAACGAGGCTGGCGGCAGCCGCCGAGCGTGCCGCCGAAGGTGCCCGCGACGTGCCCGCGCATAGCACGCTGATGCTGAGACAGAAACGTCCAGGCAGATGAACGCCACTGGGGGCAGAGAGGCGGCAGGCCACACAAGTGGAGGATGTGCCCCGGCCGGCTGCTCGGTGGTTAGAGCTCCGGCCCAGGCCCTAAAGGGTTGCAGGTTCGATTCCAGGTCAAGGACATGTACCTGGGTTGCAGGTTCACCATCAGCTGGCAACTGCAGGCGGCAACCAATCGGTGTGTCTCTCTTACATCGATGCTTCTCTCTCTCTCTCTCTCTCTCCCCCCCGCCTCCCTTCTCCTCTTCCTAGAAATCAATAGAAAGAATATCCTCGATGAGAATTAACAAAACAAACAACAAAAACACAGGAAAAGGGGGATTCCTGGAAATTTGAGGAAATGACACAGCGTGGCAGCGGCATCCAGCAGGCAGCCCCGCGTGCCCGTGACCCTGCGCCACCCGCCTACACGGGACAGGCAACAGGTCAGACAGATCCTGACCCCGCCCAGCCCCGGCACCTGCCCCGGGAGAGTGAGGCACTCGGGGAGGCCGTCCCAGGAGCTGCTCACACGCCCCCATGCTCAGAACAAGCAGCGATGGACAGCGCTGCCGGTCGCGAGCGCCACTCCGAGGCCGGAGCCAAGAGGCTCACCTCGCTCCATGCACCCTGGAGTCTGACCGCCAGACACCGATGACCTTCTCTCCTACACGGCGCGAGGAGACGGCTGGCTACGCTCATTAGAATTATATGGCGAATTAGATTAGACATTTTATGATTTTTTTCAAAAAAGGGGCTTTTTTGATATAAAAAAGCAGCCATTTCCTTTTCTGACGCGTTTCATTTTTAAGGCAATAAAAGCGGCACCTGGGTACCGGGCGTAATGGATTAATTACGGGGCATTATGTTTATCCCAACTCTTCCCCGAGCCGTCCTCTTCCGAACTCACTCATAAAAATTGATGTGCGACCTTCTAGCAGGCGACGCATGGAGCTCCCTGGGATTCTCCCGAGAAATCCTGGGGCCAATCCCGGTGCCACTGGCCCAGAGTCACATTATCTTAAAACAGCCTCTTATTACGTGTAAAACCGAAAGCGCCTTCCTGCTCGGGCTCTCCTGGCCCTGGGAGGGTCAGTGGGACCCCCACCGATGCCCGGCAGCTGGGGGACACCTTCTCTCATCCACGGTGAACTTGTTTAAACACACACACACACACACACACACACACACACTGCTGGACATGGCTCCCTGGTTGAGCATCGACCTATGAACCAGGAGGTCAGGGTTCGATTCCTGTTCAGGGCACATGCCCAGGTTGCAGGCTCCATCCCCAGTGTGGGGCGTGCAGGAGGCAGCCGGTCCCTGATTCTCTCTCATCATTGATGTCTCTATCTCTCTCCCTCCCCCTTCCTCTCTGAAATCAGTAAAAATATATGTTTTAAAAAGTTTTTAAAACATGCACAGCATCGAAGACGCACAGGACGGTGTTTCTGGCTATTTCTTTGTGTCTCAATGACCGACGTGAATATGAAAGAATATTCATGCAGGATTCAAGGCCCCAGGTTTCAAACAAACAGATGAGAAATCCCTAAAAATAATAATAAATAATAAAAATAATAAATAATCATGCCCCGAGCTTGCCTATAAATGCACGTGGCATGTCATGCTGCCCATCGCGAGAGCGACAGCGAGTGAGAGTGAAGGTGAGCGGCGCTGGCAGCGGTTAATGCTTTTATCCAGGGAGCACCAGGCAATGAACACGGGCGATTCCGAGAAAGACGCATGGTTCTCTCACGCAGGCCCCCTCCGTGACCTTGGCCGCACACCTCGGCGCCCGCGCCCAGGCGGCTCTCTCTCTCTGTCTCCCGGGCCCCCTTCAGGGGAAAGTGTAATTTTCCAGCCCAAAAATGCAGCTTATTTTTAATGCGCCAGAACTTCAGAATTGAAGGGACTCTTAGGAGCCATCGAGACCTAATTTCTCGTTTTATTGCCGAGAAAATTGAGGTCCGGGAACTCAGAGCGTCTGACCCAAGTCCCTCCGCTGGGAAGGAAGAAGCTACCGCGTCCAGTGTCTGAGGCCAGGCCGGGGCAGGGTCCACCCAGGAAAGGCGGGTGCGGGTCATAGGTCCCAGGGCACCTGCAGCCACAGGGGAGCTGCTGGGAAATGCAGACGCCGCCCCCCGCCCCCACCCAGAGCACCCCCAGGTCTGGCCGGGGCCCTGCATGGGAACTGTTTTCCGCGGGAACCCCGAGACCTCCACTGAGACATGTCCCCAGGTGACAGGACCTTCCCTGGAGTGAGGCCAGATGACGGAGCCAGCAACCCTCTTCTGTAGCTGAGGACGCGAAGGTCCCCACCCAGAGCCACCAGCGTTAGGAAATCGCATGCAGACAGCCATGGGGATGCCCGGCCGGCCTGGCCCAGGGGCTGAGCGTTGACCCAGGAACCAGGAGGTCAGGGTTCGACTCCCAGTCAGGGCACATGTCCGGGTTGTGGGCTCCATCCCCAGTGGGGGGCGTGCAGGAGGCAGCTGATCCGTGATTCTCTCTCATCTCATCTCCCAGACGTTTCTCTCTCCCTCTCCCTTCCTCTCCGAGATAATAGAAGCATATTTTTGTAAAAGGAGGTAAACTTGCGCGGGGGTGTGATGGGGGCTCACCGAGAGCCCATGTGGCGTCTGGAAAGACCTTGGCCATGAGGCGTCTGGACCGAGCGTCCTAAGTGCATTTTCCACAGCATCCGGGCGGGTCCCCGTCAGCCTCACATCAGACCCGCCTCGTCAGGGGAGGACAGAACTCGGACAGTCGGAAGGGAACGTGCCTGGTCCGAGCTTAAGGCGCTTCCAGAAACCTCTTGGGGAGGGTCTCCACCTGGGACCTCGCCTCACAGCTCATCTTCACCCTCATTGGTGGGTGAGCTTCACTGCCCCTGTGCTCTCGGCTACAAACACCAGCTCGAGCCCGAGTCACAGGGGCGCTCAGGGCAGAGCGCTGGGGCAGGGGCGCTCAGGGCTGACAGCAGGAGGCTCCGTGAGGGCTGAAGTGGGGGGGGGGGCAGATGCTCCTTAGAAGCCCCCCCCCCCCATGACCGAGCGCCCCACGTGAGCAGGTGGAGGACAAGCTGCAGTGTGACATCGCCTACAACCTGGTGTGGGCCCAGTTCCCCAGAGGTCAGGGGACAGGGGGACTGGGGCGG
>NW_006295921.1:906797-908761 GCF_000327345.1 Myotis davidii
GCAGCGGGGCTCCCCTGGGCCAGGCCCCTCACTGCGCGGGGCACAACCCATCTGCTCTTCCCAACACCACCCACCAGGCCACTGTGGCCACTGTGCCCAGGGCCTGCCCGACAGTGACCCTCGCTGCCCTCCGCCTGCGGGGCCGAGGGCTCTGCCTTGGAATCAGGGAGGCAGCTCAGACACTCGGCCCTGCACAGAGGGGATGAACACAGGGCTTTTCACGAGGCCGCCCAGCCTGCGTGAGGTCATGGGCACAGGAGGAGGACGGTGCCTGGCACTTGGAAAGCAGTCACCCAGCAGCTGCCCTCTGTGACTTCAGTGCCCGCCGCACCGCCCGGCCCCAGGCCAGCCCCACGGAGGCCTCCCGGTGGCGGGGAGGGTGGGGGCACCTGTCCACAGAGACGACCACGGACGTTCCCCATCCGAGATCAGAGCTCTGACCTTCCCCTCGGGGGCTTGCAAACACTTTCCACCCACGAGTCTTCCTCAAACGAAAGCTTGGGTGACACGGGCTTAGGGAGGGGTCCAGGGCGGAGGGGTCTCCCGGAGCCCCCAACGCCCACCCCATCGCGGTCTGTGTGGGGACAGCAACTCTGGTGACAGCGTTAGGCCCAGGGGCCTCCCTGCCGTGCACACAGCACAAGGCACAGGGCCCGGAAGCCAAGCTCAGACCCCACGCCCGACTCAACTTACAACCTGTGGCTATGCAAGGGTGGGAACGTGATTCCCACGGAAAATCACACGCGCCCTTCAACACTATGTACGATGGGCCTCGCGGGGGCTCGTGGTTTCCGACAGCAGCTCACACGGGTGTCCTGAGCCGGCGGGAGGTGGGCTGGGCTGAGCCGTGGGGCTGGGCAGGGGGGGCGTCCTAAGTGCATTTTCGACTTCCGGCATCTTCCCTCAGGGTGGGTTTACCGGGACGCAACCCCAATGCAGTAGGCGGAGGAGCGCCGGTATGAGACATACAGGAAGCTCCGCTCACCTGGCAGGTCCCCCCACCCTCACTCCGTGCCTCGATGTGTCACCTCTCCCAGGGACACCGTCACATCTTCCTATAATCACAGAACTGCTCCCACCAGGACCTGCCCTGAGGCTGCGAAACCCCAGTGAGCCTCCCTGTGAGGAGCCGTCTCCGGCCCCCAACCAGCGGCAGGCCTCAGTGGTTGAGCATCGACCTAGGAACCAGGAGGTCAGGGTTTGATTCCCTGTCAGGGCACAGGCCCGAGTTGTGGGCTCCATCCCCAGTGGGAGGCGTGCAGGAGGCAGCTGATCCATGATTCTCTCTCATCGTTGATGTTTCTCTCCCTCTCCCTCTCCCTCTCCCTTCCTCTCTGAAATCAAAAAACTTATTTAAGAGCCATCTCCAAGTGATTTCGTTTAAAGGGACGGTGAGGAGAGCGAGGCTCGGGGTCAGGGACGGCTCAGGCCTCTGGTGCAGCCACGGGCAGGTGTGTGACTCAGGCGAGTTAGGCATCTTTGCGAAGCCTCAGTTCATTTTCCTGCGAAGTGGGTGGCTGAGGGGATTAAACAAGACGGGGGAGCAGGCTCGTACCCCCGGGCGGGCCTGCCCAGGGCTCTCTGGGAAGGACCAGGTGGGACTATCTAGCGGGGACAAGGCCGGGCCCGCGCTCCCATGGCTCCTACCAGGAGGCACCCCCTCCTTGGAGTGGTCAACGGTCTTGTCAGGGATGGGAAAGTTCGATGACTTCAAGGGCGAGTTTAATTACATGTTGTCGCTGACGCGCCGTGGCTACGATGGTCCAATTACACATGTAATTTATCAGCAAGATATTTGCATACGTAATAAACCCACAGCAAAACAGTCCATTTCAGTGAACGCGGAAAATGTGCCATCGGGCCATGACGTGGGGCCGTCTCACGCGCCCGGGGGGTGGGAGGGAATCACCAAGGGCCTCCCCTCCCGGGCCTGTGCTAGGTGTCCCCACCCACTGGGACCTTGG
>NW_006295921.1:908853-914757 GCF_000327345.1 Myotis davidii
GCGGCGTGTCAGCGGCGCTGTTTCCCAAAGGCGGAGGGTGGGGAGCTGGCGGGAAACTCACCACTTCTGACGGCTCGGACTTGCTAACCACAGTCCCCAGGGCGCTGGGAAGGCTGCCGGCCTGGCAACCCCCCCGGGGTGCAGGGCGCTGGTACGAGTCCGAGGGGAAAGGCTAACTCTCTATGAATGGCCTGGCTTCCTGTGATCCTGAGTGGAGGGAAACGGAAGACTGTCCAGAGGAAATGAAACCACGGATATTCACAGCAGCTCACGCTTATGAAATGCCTACGTGGGGCCAGGCATTACTGTTACACGCATAATGATGAGGTAACCTCCCGTGTCGTCACTACTGTCATTCCCTATTTATAGATGACAACACTGAGGTGCCACAATGGCCCTGACACATGGTCATGAGGACACCAGGTTCCAGAGTCCATACCTTTGCCAAGGGTGGCCAGGTTCAGAGGTCATTTACGTCTCTTCTTTATTATGTTCTTACTGGTTGTGCAATAATTAAAAGTCATGGGTGGATGACTTTTTATCCTCATTACTGGGAGTAAGTTTTTCAATGGTCAGGTACTCTCCATGCCTGTATGTGGGACCACACCACACATCCACCATCCATCCAATATCTAGGCATCTATCCATCCATCATCCACCCATCCATCATCCATCATCCATCCATCATCCATCCATTCATCCAGCCATCCATCAAACCATCATCCACCCATCTACCAATCTAACCATCTATCCATGCAACCATCTACTCATTCATCCATCCATTACCCATACATTCACACATCTAGCCATCCAACCATCCACCCATCCATCCATCCATCATCCATCCATCCATCCATCCATTATCCATATATACATACATACACTCATCCATGCATCTGTCCATCTAGTTATCATCCATCATCCATCTATCCATACATCCATCAACCCATCCATCGAACCATCATCCACCCATCTACCAATCTAACCATCTATCCATGCAACCACTCATACATCCATCTATCCATCCATCCATCCACCCATCCATCCATTATCCATCCATCCACACATCCAGCCATCCAACCATCTATCTATCCATCCATCCATCCATCCACACCCATCCATCCATTACCCATCATCCATTTATCCAGTCACCCATCCACCCTTCCAGTCACCAGTTTTACTGAGAACCTACTATGGACCTGGCACCCTTTCAGGGCTCGGGAAAATCACCCTGAACAAAACGCACGAGGCCCTCCTCCCTCCAGGTTACCACACAGTGGGGGAGACAGGCCAGAAACCATCAAGGAGTGAGTGTCCAAAATGCGCCCTGAATCAGACAGCACAATGTACTGGAAACCCTCCTAATACAAGGGTCAGTCTGAGTCGCTCCTCTGTTGTTATCACCAAGGATCAGCTGTACAAACAAGCAGGAGGGTCGCCTGCGGAAATGCCCAGGGTACCCAGACCCACTCCAACGCGGCAGAATCATCTGAGGGCAAACCCTGCAGGCAACGTTTTTATGGCAAACGCTTCCTTTCTCATCTTCTCGCTCCTCCATTTAAATATATCGATGTCGGTAGGTGCACAAGTATCAAGATTCAGGTATCTCCATATAAATGTGTATTCAAAATGCTTTTTCTCATCTCAGCTGATTGCATCTTTCGAGCCAATGTTGGAGCAATAATCTTGTTCTGAATCAAAAACGAGGATCTCTCTCCTTCTCTCCCTCCCCCATCCTGAGCTCACAGCCCCTCCCCGCTCCTGCCCTCTCGCCCTAAGATGCCCAAATGGTCCACCTGCCTCCAGAGCCGAGTCGTTTGAGGGCAGAGCCTGTTTCTCCACACGCCCCGTGAGGGGTCCAGGGCCGTAGGGGGCGGAGGCCCAGGAGCGAAGGACACCCCTCCCCACGTCGGGCCGAGTGTGTAATTGTCTGAGCACATCTCCCCGGCACTACAATAATGTCATCCTTGGATGACACAGACTCTAAAGCCCTTTGAAAGGTGGAATGTCATCAGTCACAGGTGTGATGATAATGGGTTTAAGTGGAAGAAGATGAGACTCAGGCCCAGGCTGGGGCCGGGCTGTGTGACAGCGTGGTGGGCGGGGGGAGCAAAAAAAGGGGCGGGGGGTGCAGGAGGAAGGGGCAGAGCTTCGCCAGGAAGAGGATGTAGCGTGTGGCCATCCTCCAATGTCTTCACTCCCAAACCAGGTGTCCCAGGAAGCCCCCCAACACTGGAACTCTGGCCGGAACCCCATACACACACCCCAAAATACCTGCCATGTTCCCATCACCTTGGACCAGGAGTTCGCAAAGAGGGGTGACTGTGGTGGCCCGGGGGACGTCGGGTCACCTCTGGGGACAGTTTTGGTTGTTCTGGTGGGGACGGGGGTACACCGCCAGCATCGAGGGGGTGGAGTCCAGGGAGGCCCCTAAACATCTTCCAGTGACCAGGACGCCCCACAGCCCAGCATCCCCCAGCTAGCAGAGGCCGAGCCGAGCCACCCGCCTGAGACCCGCGGAGGAGGCCAAGCCTGAGCGGGCGGGGGAGGGGGAAATGGGGTACAGAAAGGGCGCTCCCAGAAAGGGTTTAACCTGCTGCCCGGCTCTGCGGCCCCTCCTGCCCACCAGGTGACCAGGACAGGTGAGAGCAGGAGAGAGGACGAAACGGCGGAGAAGAAAGGGGTCTTTGAGCCAAACTACTTACTCTGTGCCTCCGAGTCTAAAACACGCCCCCTCACCACGCGTCAGAAGGGACCGGGAGCCCCGCGATGATTTTTCCTTCGAGGCAAACAGCCCAGGCCCAGCAGAGGCAGATCCGGGGGACGGCCCAGCGCCTCCCCGACAAATCGCAACAACGCCCCCGCCCCCCGCGTCAGGCTCACCCGCCCGGGTTACCCAGGCCAGGAGTGAGCGGTGAATCTCATTAAGCATGTTCGAGGGGGGAAATCAGCTTTGAGAAATAGTAATCCTGTCTTTCAACACAAATGTTATAGGAAGCTATGAATTTGGGAGATCCGAGTGGGATGTTGGTGCGTGTTGTGCTAAGGTAATAGAACGGCACCCTATTATTAGATCACATTAATCATCGCGCAGCCGACGGCTGACAGCCGCTGAAAAGGATTGAAAGGCCTGGTAATGGATATAAATTACCCATTGTGCGATAAAAGGATTTTTACTAAGAAGGTAAGAATAAAACAGCAAATTTCTAATATCTCTGTGGTGTAAAACCCCAAATATGAGGAGTCCTCGGCCAGTAATATCCACAAAATCACAAGTAAGCACTTTTCCAACAAGATATAGTCACAATAAACACACACACACACACACACACACACACACACACACACACACGCTTTCGGCGCAACATACAATTAATTCCCGAGTGCTTGATTCTGCCCTGGACCCCCACCCCATTTGCATAGTGACCCCGGAGGCCCCTGGTCGGAGGAAGGGGGCCGGCTAACTAGGTCCAAGGCCGGTTCCCAGGGAGGCTGGGGTCGCCCACATTAGCCCGCCCTTCCGGTCCTACTTTACTCCTTTCTCCGCTTCGAGGCCGGGAAGATGCTGCATCGCTGAGCCTGGGATCTGGAGTGTGGCCGAGGCGACCAGCACGATGATGTCCCCGGGTCTGTCTCCCCAGGACCGGCCGGGCCCCGGAGCCACGTGGGGCGCCATGGGCACTGGGCCGGGCAGCAGCCACCAGGTCGCCAGCTCTCGTGCCAGGTGTCGCCTGGCGGACGGTGGCTCTCCAAGACGTCCGTCACACGGGAGGCAGACATCGACCTGACGAGACTCCACCCCGTCGCGGTCCCCGTTCTGGGACTTTCTGGGCACGTGCTGCCATCCCATCCTCATCCCACCCAGACACCCCAAATCCAGAAGCTCCCACAACCCCTCGTGGGAGCAGGAACAGGGAGCAGCAGGGAGAACCGGCACCCGGCGCAGGGCCCACACCCCAGAGGGCAGCCTGGCTCCCCACGGACCCCCACGGGGACACCACTTCCAGCAACGACGGTGCGTCTCGGAGCCGCGCAGCTCACTCCCGGCCTCGGATGCTCTTAACGCCGCCGTGCGGGCGGGAACTGCAAAAGCGAGATCTTAGAGCCTCTCCTGGGGAGGCAAGCGGCCAGCCCGGGCAGTGATCAGGGCTCATCAGAGTCTGAAAACGGCGAGTGGCCCACCGCCTGAGGCCTGAGCTCTGAGGGGTGGCCTCGCTGCCATCTCAGCTGCAGCCAAGCACATGCCCGGCTCCTGCCCCTGGAAAGCTGGCACGTGCGGGAGGAGAAGGGGTGGCCCTGGCCACCTGGGCTCGGGTGGAGTCAGAGCAAGCAGGCTCCCGCTGGCCGCCCTGGCGCTCTCCTGGGAATTTGAAGTCAGGAACCAAGGAGGTCCTCAGGGGCTCTGTCTCCCCCATTTAAAAAGCCCCAGCCCAGCCAGCGTGGCTCAGGGGGTGAGCACCGACCTAGGAACCAGGAGGCCAGGGTTTGACTCCCGGTCAGGGCACAGACTCAGGTTGTGGGCTCGATCCCCTGTGTGGAGTGTGCAGGAGGCAGCCGATCAGTGATTCTCCCTTGTCACTGATGTTTCTCTCTCTCTCTCTCTCCCTCTCCCTTCCTCTCTGAAATCAATTAAAATATATTTTTTTAAAAGTGTGGCCCCTGCAGGTTTGGCTCAGTGGATAGAGCCTCAGCCTGCGGACTGAAGGGTCCCGAGTTCGATTCCTGGTCAAGGGCTACAAGCTAGGGTTGCGGGCTCCCTGCAGGATCCTCTCTGAAATAATAAAGAAATATATTTTTAAAAAAAGAAGCAGCAGCCCCCTATAGTAAACCACCACCCCCCCAAACACCAATGGGCTGCGCCTCTTCCATGGCCAGGGCTGCTCTCCGGGGTCCACACCGGAACTGTCCGCTCAGGGGAGCTGTGTGGCATTCAGGTCCTCGCCCCTGAACTGAGACTGGAAGCAGTGCCATGGGGTAAGGGCCCAGGAGAAGCCCTCACAATGGCCACAGGAGCTAGGGCTATGGCTGGGGTCCCCCAGGCCCTGCCACCGACTGTGCCCCGCAGCTCACCCCCGGGCCAGCCCCCTGGTCCAGAGCAATTCAGAACCCGCGCTGCTTCGCCGCAATACAGACGGGCCTTCCCTCCCAGGACCAATGCAAGCCCCTCCTCTGAGGCCATAGGTCGCCGACCCTGAGGTTGTCCACATGACATGGACGCAGAACTCCTGGGGGTCCCAGGACGTGTCTGCAAAGGAGACACCTGAGGTGCGTTTGGAGCCCGCGGTGGCCGCCCCGACCCGGACACTGGATGTCGAACCCCGGCTCACGGCACCCATCGTCCTACTCCAAGCCGAGTCCCGGCCACCAGAGGCGCTTGCCAAGTGCGTGTCCCCTCCAAGTGCATCAGGGACCCCACTATTCCAGCCCAATTGCTACCTGCCTGCTGGAGGCACTAAGCAATGTTTACCTCTCAGCCACCTGTTACCGGGCCAAAATCGCAGCCAATCCCTCTCCTCCTCCCCCTCCTCCCCTTCTTCCCCCTCCTCCTCCTCCTCCCCTCCTCCTCCCTTTCCTCTCTCCTTCTCAATCAGGTCATCTTTGGCATTCTTAAAATATGTCTGTATTGATTTCAGAGAGGAAGGGAGAGGAAGAGAAACACTGATGAGAGAGAATCATGGACCAGCTGCCTCCTGCACACCCCACACTGGGGATCAAGCCCACAACCCGGGCATTTGCTCTGACTGGAAATCAAACCCTGACCTGGTTCATAGGTCAACGCTCAACCACTGAGCCACACCGGCCGGGCGCACTTTGCTTCCTCCGTGTGGTTTAACACAAACCTAGAGACTGAGAAGCAGGTCTGTCCCAGAACCAGCTCTGCAGACTCCCGCTTTGCTCACAGAC
>NW_006295921.1:914802-915743 GCF_000327345.1 Myotis davidii
GCGGAGGGCACAGGGCCTCATGGGGAAGCCACCCCGCTGTCCCCGCTTCCCGCCATGAGGAGCCGCCAAGGCCCCGCCACCTGCACAGGCCTCCGCCAGCCGCGCTGTGGCTGCTGGGCGCCCTCTCCCGGGCCCTCCTGACTGGCCGGGTTGGCCCGAAGGTGGCTGCCCCCTGGATGCAGGGCCTGGGCCCCGGTCGGCGCCAGGACCTGACTTTCTGACCAGGCTAAGCAGGGGGGCCTGTGTCCGCTGTCCCCACCGTCCCCGCGGGCAGAGAGAGGACGCGGTGACAGGCTCAGAAACGGGCCTAGCACGAGGCCTCCCCGGTCCCTGCCTCCCGGGGGCCCCACGCTGTGGGACAGGGAGGGGGCCACCAGGACACACTGCCCAGCTTGGTGCCGATACCAGTGACCAGAGGTGGGTGGGAGGGGCTGAGTGGGGAGCTAGGGTGCAGCCACCCCATTAGTAGAATCACCTCTCGCTGCCCCAAGTCCCACCCTCTGTAGACAGGTGACCCTGCCGCCCCTTTAAGGCGCAGGTGAGCTCACCTGCAGTCGTCCTCGGCCCCAGCACTGAGAGCCTGAGTGAGTTTGGGGGCCTGTTCATTCAGTCGCTCATCCCTGCTGTGCGCCAGGCCCTGTGGTGGGGGGTGAGGGGGCAGGCAGGTCCACAGGGGACACAGAAATGGCCACTGTGGGGAGAGTCTGGTGCGACAGGGAGCAGGGAGCCTGCCAGAGGCACGTGGCCGGCGGGCACCAGGCACCGGGCAGGGAGGGCACAGGACGGGGTGCAGGTGCCTCAGGGCCTGGGGGACAGGGATCAGGGCCAGGGGACAGCGAAGGTCCAGAGGCCCTGAGGTGAGAGGGGCGGGCGTCTTGGGAAGGTGTGAGTCTTGGAGAAGGAAGGGGCAGAGGTGCTGGGGGGCAGAGGTGCTGGGGGCA
>NW_006295921.1:916080-923013 GCF_000327345.1 Myotis davidii
CAGGGTCTGACCGCCTGGGCAATGCCAGGCCTCTCCGAAGAGCCGGGCAGGTGGGAGGCAGGTAAATGCTTTCCCTCAGGAACAATCAGGAAGGGAGGCAGCCAGACCCTGCGGGCCTCTCTCGGGAAGGGCGTGGCGACAGGTGGCCCATCTGGGATGAGACCAGCCGGTGGCCGGTGCCTCTGAACCCGGCTCCCCTGGCAGCAGGCTCTCCCATGTCCGGAGCTCGGCCTCTTCCGGGTGCTCCCTCCAGGGCCCCCACACCCCTTCCGGGCTCTGGGTGCCCCTCAGCCCAGGAAGAGGGAGAGAGAGAAACATCAGGGTGGACCTAGAGGTCCTGTTCCAGCACAGAGAGTGGCTCCCCTTTCCCCGGGGACTCAGAGGGCTCAACGTGGCCCCAACGACACAGCCAATGTCCCTCCAAATCCCGGTGGGACTCTGAGCAGGGCGTCGGGGAACAGTCTCCCATCCCGCTCACCGGCCAGGACCTCCTGTGGGCCAGGCGGCTCCCGGGGCCTGGGGACTAGGCAGCTCCCGTTTCAGGCAAGGCGATCAGAGAAGACTGTTTAGGAACATGAGCCCTGACGAGACCGAAACTCAGTGAGGCGTGGGCCCTGTGCTGGTCCGGGGAGGACTCGGCCAGCGGAGCAGATGGCCAGTGCCAAGGGCCTGGGGTAGGAAGAAGACGTGCACTAAGGAGCCACAAGGAGTGGGCGTGGGCGGTGAGTGGGGACAGGGAGGGAACGGGCACCTCTGACCCAGCGCCTTGTCAGGCACAGCAGGGAACCTGGGTTTTATTCTGAGCCACTGGCCTAGAGGCAGTCAGTGCCTCCCTGGGGGCACACCAGCCTGTGCAAGCCGGCCCACCCAGCCATGCCAGCCACTCCTCCACCTGGCGCTCACACTCCAGGCCACTGTCCCCCGCCCTCGGCACCCAGTGCAGACACCTGACGCCTGGAGACAGCCCCATGCCCAGCGCCTGCCCAAGCGTCCACCCACCAGTCCTCAGCCTGCTCACCGGCCTCGTCTTGCCTTTCCTCAGACGCCCCAGCTCCCCGGCTGCCCTCCCCGTGGGGCCTGTGAGGAACAACCCCCTTTTCCTGACCTTCGCCCCCGGATCTGTTGGCTTCCAGGCATGCGGGCTCTGGGTCCCCATGGAGCCACTGCCTGGTCTTGGTGGGCAAGCCACTCCCACTGAGCCCGGCTCCTCCAGGGGCTGCTACCCAACAGCCGCCAGGTGTCTGAGCAGAGAAGGAGCTGAAATCCCTCCCATTCTCTTTTTTTCTTTTCTTTAAATATACTTTTATTGATTTCAAAGAGGAAGGAAGAGGGAGAGAGAGAAACATCAACAAGGAGAGAACCATCCATCGGCCACCTCCTGCACGCCCCACACTGGGATGGAGCCCGCAACCACGCACGTGCCCTGACCGCGAATCGAACCGTGACCTCCTGGGTCCTGGGTCGATGTCAATCACTGAGCCATGCCGGCCCGGCCCGCCCGTCCTTTCCTAAACCCCATCAGCACACTCCACGGGGCCCCACAACAGGCCCAGGGGGGCCAGGCCTGCAAGCAGGAGTCGCACACCTGTGAGTGCACGCGCACACGAGTTGGGGCGGGGACGCTGCCACCCGGACGCTGAAATGGCAACACAGGGCGGCATGCACGGGGCTGCCCGACCTGCTCCCCAGGGAAGCCCTTCTTGCAGTGTGAAGCCACCTGATACCTGTCCGATCTGAGCACTTTCGGGACACACAGGCGTCTTATGCCGGGGAACCTGCGCCCCAAGCTGCCGGAGCAGGTACCGGGGTGACAGGAGGCGGGGCTTTCCTCCCGCCGGTGGCCGCCCCGTCCACGTGACTTTCCCGGGATAATCAGGCCGTGATCTTACAGGCTTTAGCGCGGAAAAAAGAAAAAGAAAAAAAAAGAGCCACGATGCTCGGAGCCAATCAAATTACGCCCCTGTCTCTTTAATAAACAAACCCATGTGCGCATTAACAGTGTTGAAAATTCAATTTAAAGTCTTTGTCTGGTGCTGCTTACTCTAAAGATGGTCTTTCTTAAACACCAGAACACCAAGGAGTCGTTAGCGCTCTCTCTTCATTACTTCAAAAAACCAATCATTAGACACCAGAGTATATACGTAATTAGAAAATCACTTCCTTTGCAATCCAAGCTAAGTAGTTTACATACTGTAATTACAGGGACAAAATCAATTTTTAATCATTTCCCTGATTGGGCTCATCAGCTCTGTGGGAACATTGTAACCTGCTTGTTGTGCAAAAGCAACATCTGGGCTGAAACAATTACCCTTTGTTTGCTACAATATTCCTTAAATCTCGCTGCTTGCACGGAAAAAGGAAAACACGGAGGCACGCGAGTCGGATGTCTTTTTGTCCTTGATCAACATATTTCCGAAAAGTCGTCCTGCCGGGCGCGCGCTGCTCCCGGAATGTGCGGTCGGACAGTGTACGTCCAAGGAATGTGTGCTGTTTTTCCCCCCCTTTTTTTCGGGGAGATAAAAGTATCTGATTGTTTTAAAGATCCATTCAGCTGCCTAATTGTTCCGTGGCGAACACATGGTATTCAAACAGCCCGCACATGACAAAAGCTCATCTGGGCAATCACGGGCGACCATTATTGCGACGGTTTACACTTTTCTAATACAAATGAATGGATTTTATATAAAAAAAAAAAAAATTTTAAAGAAAAACAACACAAAACCACGAAAAAGCTGAGTCTGTGTGAAAAACAGTTGGTATGAATTGGCAAGGCGCGGCCAGGCATTTTGTTCTCCTAATAGGAAATGACCTCATTTACGCTGGAGTAATAATTAGTACTGCTTCACTGAGAGTTAAGAAAAAAACTTTCCCCGGGTAATCAGGCAGCGCCTCCTTTGTTAGGCGCTCCAGATTGACGGTTAACCCTTCCCGGGGAGCCCGAGGCCGCCGCCCGCGGGGCCCAGGCCGCGCCAGAGGCAGTGACAGCTGTGGTGAAGCCGTCAGACTGCCAAAGTGGTGCACGTGAGCTTTTAAGTGACGACGGGAAACCCTTGGTGTCCCCCTTTGAAGAAATGAGGGGACCCCCCAGCACCAGCGCCCCCTCAGCCCCTGCGCTCCCCCGTGACCCCGGCCCCCCAGCCTCTTGAAGTTTCTCGGCTTTGGCTTTTGCTTGCAAGTCCCCCCAACCTACGGTTAATTCACAGTCACCGCAGCCCTGAGAGGAGGAAGGAGAGAGGGGAGCGAGGGGAGCGGGAGGTGCTCAGGCTGCTGAGGGGACAGGACTTGAGCCGTTAAAGAAAGTCGGTCCAGCCTGACCGCGTGGCTCCGTGGCTGAGCATCAACCTAGGAACCGGGAGGTCAGGGTTCGATTCCCAGTCAGGACACATGCCCGGGTTGCAGGTTCGATCCCAGTGGGCGGCGTGAGGAGGCAGCCGATCCATGATTCTCTCTCATCGATGTTTCTCTCTCCCTCTCCCTTCCTCTCTGAAGCCAATAAAAATATTTTTAAAAGAAATGCAGTCCAGGAAACAGCCGGGTTCATTCACATGTGCACACACATGCACATGCATACACGCATGCCCAGATATACATGCATGTGCATGTGTGCACATGCGTGTGTGCACATATACACATCGGTGTAGACACCATGTGGGAAGGGACACACCCATGCCCTAACCGTTGCTGGCGCAGCAGGAGTGACAGCTGACATTGAGCACGTAGCACGCCTCCCAGAGTTCCCAGTAGGGACCCACTGGCTCCCTTTACCCTCACCAAAACCCCGTGAGGCAGGGACTATCATCACGTTCATTTATCTATGGGAAACTGAGGCACAGCCACGGACTACCCAGCCCACGGTGAAGGGCTGGTGGGTGCAGGAACCAGGGTCTGCATCCACGCGGGCTGGTTCCAGGGCCCCGCTCTGAGTCACCCCCTCACTCCGAGCAATCTCTCTGCCTGCGGCTCAGAGAGCCTGTGCCCAGGCGGCCGGGCCCGCCCAGTGGTCAGAGGCGCCCACCATCTGTGTGCCCGCGTCCTCGAGAGCACGCATAGGCCTCGGCCTGATGCCACCCGCAGACTCCTCCCTGTGACCCAGGGGGACTCCCGCGGGCCGGCGTGCTCAGGTGAGGCGCACAGACCAGCGGCTCCAGACCTGTGCCGCCTACTGCAAGCAGCAGGGGAGCAGTGGCCACAGGAGTGGGGAGCCGGAGCTGAACGCGCCGGGGGGTGGGGGAGGGCACCCGGCTCCATCCGGGGCTGCTTCCTCGGGAGCCAGTGCCCTTGCCCAGCTCAGCCCCGGTCCTCACCCTCCTGAGGACTCAGCCCTGAGGCCTCCACAGGACGCCCGAGCTGAGACCACTCTGGCTCCAGACACAGAGTGATGCGAACGGAGGGAAATATCCAGGAGACTATAAATGCCTTCTTTTTATTTTGGTTTTTAGGATTTTTTTGTTCATCCTCACCCGAGTATATTTTCCCATTGATTTTGAGAGGGGAAGAGAGAGGGGAAGAGAGAGGGGAAGACACAGAGAAACATCGATGTGAGAGAAACCCATCAATTGGTTGCCTCCTGCACATGCCCTGACCAGGGCCTGGGCCAGGGAGAAGCCTGCGACCAGAATCAAACCCAGGACCCTTCGGTCCGCAGGCTGGCGCTCTATCCATTGAGCCACACAGGCCGGGGCTGTAAGTGCCTTCTAAGAGGTTGCATCGCCACCTGAGCCGCACAGATGCCTCCCATTTCAGGAAGTCGCAGGGACCCCTGCAGCTTATCCAGTGAGAAGTCACGTGCACAGGGTCAGCTTCCTGTTCGACTGGTCCTGATGCCCGGCGGGCAGGCCCCGACCCCGCGGCTGCTGGGCGCCTGGGACTCCCAGCCGACGGGACGCGCCAGGAAGGCGAAGCTGGCACCCTGCTCCGAGGATGAGAAATGTCTCATGTGTATCCCCTCTCCTCTTCACAGGTTGAAATCATATCTTGGAGACGCTGAATTCAACAAAATAGCGCCTTCAAATCCATTTCGCCGGTTTCTCTTTACCATTTTAATGTCGCTTTAAAATTTCCCAATTGCCTACGTGGCTAGCATGTACGGCTCGCATTATATTTCTACTGTAAAAGGGCTGATGTGGAGCTGAGCAAAGTATCAGGCCGTTTCGACAGCGGGATTTGGCCATAATGAACACGCGTGTTCTCTGAAGCAGGTTTGGGAGAAAACGTACTATCGTCTGTCACCTGAGGTGCTGGCTCCCTGGACACTTGCTGACGTCAGAACGGAAGCTATGTACGTTCTAACTCGCCGATCACGGGGTCTCCTTCACAGGGGTTGCTTTTTTGTTTTATTTCATTTCCTTTTCATTTTATAAAACTGCGTAATTAAGCCATGTGTGCTCACTGGTAGAAAATGTAGAACATAAATAAATCCATTACAAAGAAGAGAATGACAACCCACAATTCTATTGGCTGATGTGATTGATGTTGCTATTTTGATGCATTTATTTCTGTGTTTTTCTGTGTATGTCTGTGTGTCTGTATATATGTCAGTGTGTGTCAGTGTATGTCAGTGTGTCAGTGTGTGTGTGTCAGTGTGTCAATGTGTGTCAGTGTGTGTGTCAGTGTGTCTGTGTGTGTGTGTGTGTGAGCGCATGCACATAAGAGGCTGCTGGGCCCTGTGAGGACCCACACCCCTGGCTGAGGCGGGAGTCCCCACAGGGTGACAAGGGGAAGCATTAGTGGACAGAGAAGACGAGCCTCCCACGGGCGAGGATCTTGGGCAAAGACATGTTGGAGAAAGGACGGCACCAACATATACAAAGAGCTTCTAGGTCTCAACAATAAGAAGTGAGCAGCCAGGCACAAATGGGCGAGACATCTGGACGGCTCCTGAGACCTGCAGGCACAAACGAGCCCGGGAGCAGGCGCCGCCCTGGCGAGCTGTCCCCTCTGACCACACCGAGCGCAGCTCCAGCTCCCGGTCATTCTGGAGAAAACCAAGGACATTCAAGGGCAAACCGCCTTGGAGGCCATGCAAAACATCCCACCGTTTCCCTGTGATTTCATAGGAACACGCAGAAACAGAGACCGTTCCTGCAAGGGGCCCTCACGCTACACAGAAATGTCCACCTGTGGCCGATCAAACCTTACAGGGAGTGCCGGGAGCGGGCACCGTGAGCACAGGGCCCGCGCTGGGGCTCGCGGACGAGAGGCCCCAGGAAATCGGGCCCTTTCCGAGTGTGGCAGCGGCGGCCCCTTGCTGCCCCGTGACAAGTCCTACTCTTATGATCCCAGCACATTCAACCCTCACAGTCCACAGAGAAGACAAGAAAAACGGCCTTTCCCTCCCATCTTCCAAGCCGTTCCATTTTGGTAAAGATTTTGTAAACAGCCCTGGCCGGTGTGGCTCAGTGGATAGAGCATTGGCCTGCGAACCGAAGGGCCCCGAGTTCGATTCCGGTCAAGGGCACATACCTCAGCTGCAGACTCCTCCCCAGCCGAGGCGCCTGCAAGAGGCAACCCATCTATGTGTCTCGCTCATATCCATGTTTCTCTCTCTCTCCCTCTCCCACGCTCCCTCAGAATACATGGAAAAATATCCTCGGGTGAGGATTTAAAAACAAAACCAAAAAAAAGATTTTGTAAACATTCTTAGAAAGACGATCTTCCCTCTGCTCTGCCCACAGGTAACAGGGCTGGGGCAGGTGTTCCAGAAACAGCACGAATTAAAACAAACAAACAAAAAAAACACCCAGAGTCGCCGAGACCAGAATGGAAAATGTTTTCTACGTAAACAAACACCGTAATGAATCTGCACAACCTTGACCGCCGGCACGCCGGCATGACGAACCCGTCTCCGTCCCTTTCAAAGGGGAAATCGCGGATGCTAGTGCATAGCTTCAGAAAAGCATTGTTCTTTAAAAAAAAAAAAAAAAAAAAAAACCC
>NW_006295921.1:923110-924311 GCF_000327345.1 Myotis davidii
TAGATTTCCTTGAAAATCATATCTTTTATCCAGATTCTAAAGTGAATTTACAGCCATAGCCAGTTTGGCTCAGTGGATAGAGCTTTGGCCTGCAGACCAAAGGGTCTTGGGTTCGATTCTAGTCAAGGGCATGTACCTCAGTTGTAGGTTCCTCCCCAGCCTGGGCCCTGGTTGGGGCATGTGCAGGAGGCAACCCATCGACGTGTTTCTCTCTGTCTCTCCCTCTCTCTTCCACTCTCTCTAAAAATCAGTGGAAAAATACCCTCAGGTGAGGATTAACAAAAAAAAAGAAAGAAGATGCCCAGAGCTGCCGGTGAACCCCGGTGCCAAGTGGCAGCCGGGCCGCCCACTGTGCTCCAGAGCACCGGCCACTGGCCTGCGGCGGCGTGTCCATCGGTCCGAGCAGAGGCTGGGCCAGATGCCAGAAACCAGGTCCCTGTGGACACGAGCGCGCAGGCTAAGCAGCCAGGTGTGCGTGTCTGAAGGAGGCGTAACCAGCCACAGCGCGCTCCAGGTTCAGATACAAACATCTGAGTCCGGCCGGCGTGGCTCAGCGGTTGAGCGTCAACCCAGGAACCAGGAGGTCCCGGTTCAATTCCCGGTCAGGGCACAGGCCAGGGTTCCAGGCTCGATCCCCAGTGGGGGGTGTGCAGGAAGCAGCTGATCCATGATTCTCTCTCATCATTGATGTCCCTCTCTCTCTCCCTCTCCCTTACCCTCTTTCTCTCTCCCTCTCCCACATGTTTTAAACAAACAAACAAACAAACAAAAAAACACAGGTGTGAAAGTTAGAACAAAGCCATATGACAGAATCCTAATAAAAAGTTTGCCTCCTTTGAATAACCTTTCATCAAACAGTGAAATAAAATATTACTGCTCATTATTCCCTTTCCACCTCAGCTACCAGAAAGCTCAGAGCCACACGATGCTCAGTTACAGAACAGTTTTCTCCAAATTTCCTCGTGAAATTCCATCTTTTCTCTATATCACTTGCCACCCCTCTTCCTGGATTTATTTTTAACTGCCCTCTTGCTTTCCTGAAAGCCACTTTAAAATCCTTTTTGGTAACAGTGAAAACATTATAAATAAAAAGTAGTCACGAAGTTAAAAAAAAAAACCAGAATGTCCAAAATGCAATTGCTGTTTGAGAAAGGAGCTCGAATTAAAAAACAACTGGGACCCATAAATATTTAGAAGTAGG
>NW_006295921.1:930087-933080 GCF_000327345.1 Myotis davidii
CAGGGACCAGGGCTGGGTCAGGTGTTCCAGAAACAGCACGAATTAAAACAAACAAACAAAAAAAACACCCAGAGTCGCCGAGACCAGAATGGAAAATGTTTTCTACGTAAACAAACACCGTAATGAATCTGCACAACCTTGACCGCCGGCACGCCGGCATGACGAACCCGTCTCCGTCCCTTTCAAAGGGGAAATCGCGGATGCTAGTGCATAGCTTCAGAAAAGCATTTTTCTTTAAAAAAAAAAAAAAAAAAAAACCCTGCCTTTCCCAGCTCCCATGTAATTTGTGAGATGCATTTTTAAATGATCCGCAGCGGCGGCTTCATCACTCAGATGATCCCGATAGATAATTCACCAAACCGTCACGTGACCCCCATCACTCTAAGAGACGCGAATATATTGCCACGAGCCGGGGGAATAATGGGCACACCTGTTTACGGCGTCACCTCTGTTTGCTAATTGTCTCCTTGAGCTACATTTTACTTGGAGCGCATTTATTTCTGACAGGCGGCGTCTATTTAGAAATCGCATTACTTCAAGTACAATTGTGCTTTTGTCTATCAAGTAAATGAAGTGTTGTTCTCCAGATCCCCGGTTCTGATTAGGGGAGTGCCGGAGCCCCGGAAAGGTCAACCCGTTATTTACCTGGGGCGACGGGGGGATGACAGCACCTGGTGTGTCCCCCGGCCGTTCTGCTATGATCACTCCACGCGGCCCGAGCCTCCTCCCCGGGGATGGCGGGCCGAGGGGGCGGTCAGAGGGCGCTTCTGCACGTGCCGGGCGGGCAGGTGGGTCTGTGCCGACAGGCACAGGTGTCCCCAGATGTACAGCCCCCGGAAAGGCAACCACGGAGGCGGGTGGGTGTCCCTGTCTGTGGATGGATTCTCCCATTAAAAAGATACTTTAAAATAATTCTTCAAATCGCCTGACTCCTCAGGTCAGACATGAGTTAGTTCTGATCAGCTGGATGGTAACTAAAACGAACCCACGCTGACAACAGCTGTGGAAAACGCTGAGCGGCCCTGGCCGGTGTTGCTCAGTGGATAGAGCATCGGCCTGCGGACCGAAGGGTCCCAGGTTCGATTCCGGTCAAGGGCATGTACCTCAGTTGTAGGCTCGATCTCCAGTAGGGGCTGTACAGGAAGCAACTAATCAATGATCTACCTCTCTCCCTTCCTCTCTCTCTAGAAATCAATAAAAACATCAAAAAATATATATTAAAAATAAAGATATGCCAAACATCCTCGCATGCAAAGTTGCTAAGTGTAGCTTCTCTGATGTTGCCTTGGAAATGGTAGAAACTCAACTTAGTTTGAAAAATGGAACACTCTCCCACCTCATTCTCCTCAAAACCCAGAGTGAGCACCGGAGGAGAGCTGCTTAGCACATTCCTCATGCAGGCCAACGACCTTCCCAAGTGAGCCCCCGTAGATCCGTCCAGCGGATCCACCCAGGATAAGTCACTGAGACAGGGTGGAGAGAGGAGACACCCTCCCCCACAGAGGCAGCAGAGGTGGGAGAGAGAGTTGGGACCTCTGCCCAGAGTCCAAATTTGCATCTGAGGAATGAAACCTCCAACCAAAACCTTTCCCAAGGGTTTTTGTACACAACACACTGTTCCCAGCCCCATAATGATAGCACAAGTTTATTGAGAGATTTCCAAGTATTTTTATATCTGTGGGAGAATTTGATCACTCATCTAATTTATCCTCATAGCACCAGGAGGAAGGAACAATGGTTCCTCATTTTTACAGATGAGAAAATGGAGGTTGCATGAGATTAAGCAATTACCTCACGGTCACCAAGCTAGTTAATGTCATAGTCAAGATTCAAATCTAGTCCTATTTGACCCTGGAATGGTGCTTCAAATCTTGATGACGTTCGTGGAGTGATGACCATGTGCCAATCCCCAGGCTAGCAAATATATATATATTTTAAAAAGTCTTGAGTCTCAAGTAGCTGAACCCATCCCTACGGGTCATCGTCACCTGACTTCCCGCCCCCACGTCATGTTCACGGCCCTGTGCCTGCCGACTCCTCGTCTCTGATCCGGGTCACCCACACTCCTCTGCTCCCCCACCTCTCCATCTGCCCCGTGTGGGATTCTCTCCCCGGCGAGCTCACCCCTCCACGTGGGTCTCACACCAGGTGCCCCAGGCCGTGACCACGGTCCCCACTGCACGCACGGAGCTCTCACTGCCGTGTAGCACCCACGCCCCTCCCAACAACCACCTGTGCTGGCCTGTGCGGAGGCCCCCGGGGGCACCCGGCTGGCGGAGGATCCAGAAACACATCTGCCCAGGGAGACGCGACCAGCCGGGCTGGCCCGTCACGTTCTAACTTGGCTCTGAGAGCGGCCCCACCCGGTTTCCCACGGCCGCGTGCTTCCCGCGTGTTCAGCCGACGCGCGAAACTGGAGCAGGACTCCGTGGGGCTGCCCCTTGCTTCCCCGAAGCGCGCGCCCCACAGGCCGCAGTGCCCGCCTCTGCTCGCCGTGGACCGTCCGCAGACACGTCTCAATGTTCTCCGGGGTCATCGCGCCGCCCAGGAGCGAACAAAGCGGGAGACACAGGCATCTTCCCTCGGGGGCCCGGAGGCCAGTGGGACGGGGCACCCAGACCTGCAGAACCCCAGACGAGCCCCGAGAAGCGAGGCCCCCACCCCCCAGCCCCCGTTGTCGCTCCCGGAGCGAAGAGCAGTGTCCTTTTCACGCTGCAATTTACTCCGACCAAGCACTCCAATCACGGAGGCGCTTTCTGCTTTCTAAGCAGCCGGCTTGTGTTCACAGGTCAAGAGCATAAATAAAGCCGTCAGGCCGGGAACTTGGAAAGCGCTCGCAGGAACAGGAAGTCCTTGTGGACGGGCCATTTGTTCCGACGCCGCAGCTCTCAGGAGGCGCTCACTGCCGCTCACGCTCACGGGGAGTTTGGGTGCAAAGTAACCCCCAAGCCCAGGCTGCAGTGCGGGCGGGCTCAGAGGTGGCCTGGGAGGTG
>NW_006295921.1:933125-935448 GCF_000327345.1 Myotis davidii
AGGGCAGGGGGGATGGGGGGATAGGAGGGGGAAGAAGGTCCTCAATGCCCACTTCTCCATACAAGCACTCACAGGAGTGGGGCTGCCGCCAGGAGCAGCATCGTCACCAAACACACCCTGTTCCATCCTCTGCAGACCACACAGACGCACATGCATGCACGCACATGCACGCGCATGCAGGAAATGAGACCCATGAGGCGCCATGGAAACTCACTACCTTTCCAGAGGAGCAACAGACGGGACTAGAGAAGGGTTAATGGAGGGAGGTCCCTGGAACAACCTCAAGGCCCGGCCGGCCTGGCTCTGTGGCTGAGCATCGACCTATGAACCAGGAGGTCACGGTCCGATTCCCAGTTAGGGCACAGGCCTGGGTTGCGGGCTGGATCCCCAGTGGGGGGCGTGCAGGAGGCAGCTGAGCCATGATTCTCTCTCATCATGGATGTTTCACTCTCTCTCTTCCTCAAAAAAACAGAAAGGAACAGTGGTGACCTCCTGCACCTGGAGCAAGTCAGTGTCAGGTGTGCGGCTGCCCCAGCGCGGAAGGGGCAGAGTGGGCCACGGCCCCAGAGGCTGGCGCCCGAGAGGGGCAGCCCTTCCCGCCACGCGAGGCAGAGAAAGGACGCGGGGCCGGCGGCCGCGGAAGGCCGCGTGAGCCACCAGACGGCACTGCGTGGCGGACGTGGCTTCTTTATTCTGCACAGGCAGCCAGAGTCCCGCCCACCCCTTCCTCTTTATCAAATATCCCTAATGTCGTGATAAAATGAGGAAGAATGAAAGATTATTGCAAAACAGGACTTTTATGGCCGGCGTCTGAGGGACAGGCACACCGTTACATATATTTTCTCTAAGTAATCAGAAATGTATTGGTATTTTGAAATTATGTATCTCTAATAACACAAAAGTACTTAAGAACAGAAATAGACAGTAATGGAAAATGCAGTCAACTGTTGACAACATATAGAATTTCTGAAAGTAATTTGCAGAGAACAGCCGAGCAGATGAGTCAAAATTTTCACAAAAAATATTTCTTGCCTCCGATAGTCCAATGTAATTCATTTTCTATCTCTGTTCATTAATCATTGTTAAAATTAGTGATCCATTTCTTCCACTCTGCCATCTGCACTCAGCTTCGGAACAAACATGACACCTTCCCGCATAATAAGACCTGACAGCCACTGGGATGCATTTCCAACGAGCTTTCTGCATATTTGCACCTCTATAACGGATTCCGTTGTCAGACAAAAGTGGATTATTTAACCGGAGTCCTTTCTTTATCAATTCCAAACACAGATGTGTGGGAGCGTGTGTGTGTGTGTGTGCGTGCGTGTGTGTGTGTGTGTGTGTGTGTGTGTTAAAATATGATCAAGAAAAATCCGTTTTAATTAAAATGAATTTTCCTGCCTGGAGTAGAAGGCGTCTGAAACCCGGGCGTACCAGCCAGGATCCCTCCCGACGCCCGGCTGGGAGCAGCCGCTCGATGGGGGAAATTCGCGTAGGAAACCATGGCTGCCTCTTGCAAACTTTGCTAATAAAAATGATCTTGACCTTCAGCTTCCTCGCAAAAAAAATTTTTCATTTTAATATCCTGCTTTATTTTGTGTGGGTTTTTCTTTATTTCCTTCACTCTTTGATCACAGAATTTCAAATAAATATATTTAGGGGAAGACAAAACAATCAGGGGCAGGGAGACACAGAGAGAACACCGGCGGATAATTAAACGCGCACCAAGCGGCCCCTGGGGAAGCCCCCGCTGGGCCACCCGCGGGGACGCCGCCCTGGTCCCCCGATGCCAGGCCAGGCGGTGCCCATCAGCCTGGCAGGGACAGGGCCGGGCACCAGGGGCTGCAAATCGGGACCCGTCCCTGTGCTCTGACCACAGGGGCAGCCTCTTGGGGGGAAATCTGTGAGCTTCCGAGAAAGCGGGCCCCTGACCGGCCAGCAGACCTGTGTCCCCGGCCAAGCCTGGCCTGCGGGGAGGTGACGAGGCGACACCAGGCAGGGCAGGGTGAGAGGGGGCCAGTCGTGTTTCGTCACTCGCTTTGCCCACTCCCTGCCCGCCTCCTGACCCGCCCGTCCTCGGAGCGTGTGCAGCCTCACGAGGACCTCAGAAGCCCTGAGATACTTGCCTGCAATCCCACCTCCTCCCGCCTGGGGCCTGGGGCCCAGTGCCTGCCCAGCCTGCCCTCGGCCATGGCGCTCGCCCACGCAGGTGTGTCCCCCCAGAACAGAGTGACAGATGCCACGATGCACGGAGAGCTGCCCCGGGACACGTGGTCCTCACCTGCCGCAGGTGGGGCTGGAGGAGGTGGCCTCTGAGCTGCTG
>NW_006295921.1:935638-936214 GCF_000327345.1 Myotis davidii
CTGTCCTCCCAGCCTGGTGTGGCGCTTGGAGCCGATCCCCCCACTAAGCCTCATTAGAATGAGAACAGTCAAAAGACAAACTTTGCAAAAATCAAGGTCTAAAATAGAAATAGCAACTGACCCTCAGCCGCAAGGCTGCTGGCTGGGCGGTGACAGGAGCGACACTTTTGTTCAACTTTCCTGGGAGGCGTGCTCCCCAGACTGGGCGGGGGGGGGGAGGTCTGCCCATCTCACAGAAGAGAGAGCGGGGAGGGGCAGCTTCAGAATGAGCCGCGGCTTGTTTTTAATATGATCACAAGTTACCATTCACCCTCAGCGGCCGAAATGTCTGCTGGTTCATTTAACATATACAAAACCCAGAGCCCCCGGTAAATATCTCACATCTTGAAGCCTTACATTTTGTCCCTGGCCCTGAACAATCTCGCACACACGCATCCACACAGGAACATGCACACGGACATGCATACCCATGCACACACACATATGCACACATTCATGCACACACATGCATGCACAATGGGGGGAGGGTTGGTGAGAAGGGGAGGCTGGGGAACCCCTCCCCCGGCACTGTCTCCT
>NW_006295921.1:936521-937805 GCF_000327345.1 Myotis davidii
GCGGAGCTCCCTCGTCTGCATTAAATATGGACAGAAAGAGAGACAGGCTCCGCGGCTCCGGGGCTGACCTGGCCATGTCCCGGAGGCCGCACTTGGAAGCCAGGGCTGGACGCTTAAGCTTCTTCCCGGGGTTCTGGTCGGTGGGGTGTCCTTGTTTTCTCTCGAAGCTTCTCAGACTCCGAAGTGAGTGCGTGGGCGCGTGTGTGCACGTGGCGTGTGCTTGTGTGTGTGACTTCCAGCCTGGCCCGATCTGAGAGTTTCTTTCGAGAAAGATGCCCCAGTAAGGATTCAGGGGGCAGCGCTTCACTTACAGACAACGGTGGAAACTCTGCAGGGTCTCATTCCCCCACGTGCCCGTGGGAATGCACACTCACACGCACATGCACACACACACACACATACACGCACATGTGCACACACATTTGGCTCTGGGACACTTCTCCTTGCAACAGCGAGAAACTGAACATCTGATGAAAACAGACCGTTTCTGCGTGGGCGGGACTCAGGGAGCCGGAACGGGCACAGGACGGGGATCGCGGGGTGAGAACGACGCCCTCACTCGTGGCCGCGTTCACCTCCACGTCCTCACTTTCACGGACGGCACACGCCCCGCTATTTTAATTCCCCTCCTTTCCCCCGTGGGCGAGAGGAGAGGGCGCCTCTGCCAGTCCTCGGGGGCCGCTGTCCACAGGTAACGGCACCGCAGTGTGGGTGGGGCTCAGACAGGACAGGGACCCCGAAAGTGTTCTCTGCGACAATTATACTCGGGGCCAGCTCTGGCGCCCACAGAGCCAGCCACGCTCACACCCTACCAGTTCACATATTCACTGAGCTTTTAGCCGGCCGGCGTGGCTCAGCGGGTGAGCATCCACCTAGGAACCAGGAGGTCAGGGTTCGATTCCCGGTCAGGGCACAGTCCCAGGTAGTGGGCTCCGTCCCCAGTGTGGGGAGTACAGGAGGCAGCCGATCCATGATTCCGTCTCATCATTGATGTTTCTCTCCCTCTCCCTTCCTCTCTGAAATCAATAAAAACATGTTTTTTAAAAAGAATCATTTGGTTCAGCATTGGTGCCCTCAGTGCGTCGGCTGTTGCCAGGTTTTGTGCCGGAAACCTCGCGTGTCCCCTTAGGAGTCTGTTTTCTTTGTGCGAAGCGTGGTCTGGCTTCGCCCATCACTTCACGTTAGTTAAACCTGAGTCACCAGCCGTGAGGTGACGGTGCACACAGTTCGGGGGACGCCCGACCAGAAGTCCTGCCCGCCTGGGGCCGTGTCCTCGGTCTCCTC